>NC_025689.1:10435234-10470855 GCF_000633955.1 Camelina sativa
AGGTATATGGGTCCGTTCAGAGTGATTGAGCGAGTTGGACCAGTGGCATATAGACTGGAGTTACTTGAGGTTATGCGTGCGTTCCATAAGGTTTTCCATGTGTCTATGTTGCGGAAGTTTCTCCGTGAGGGTGAGCAGGTGTTGGCTAAGATTCCTGAGGATCTTCAGCCTAACATGATGTTGGAGGCGAGACCAGTGAGGGTTCTCGAGAGGAGGATCAAGGAACTTTGGAAGAAGAAGATTCCTTTGATGAGAGTCCTTTGGGACTGTGATGGTGTGGAGGAGCAGACTTGGGAGCCTGAGGCGAGGATGAAGGCAAGGTTTAAGAAGTGGTATGAGAAGCAAGCCGCGACTTGAACTTGTCTAGTCTGGTCCCAACTGTAATCCGTGGCTGGAGCGGGAATGGAGTATTCCAGCCCATCTCTCTTGTTTACTCGGTCGCTTGGGGTGGTTGGTTGTGCGACCCAGTAACAAGATGAGGTGGTGCTCGGGGTACAAAGTTTCCGTGAGGCGGGTTTTTGGAGGAAAGTTTTCTGAGATGGAAGTTTCCAAATATGGAAAGTGCTAAATATGGAAAGTTTTACGGGAGTTAGAATTTGTCCATTTTAGCGGTGAAGAGCCTTGGATAAGCTTGTGTGGCCTTAGTGGCGGACTTTCGAGTCAGTGTAACGTGTGTGGCGGTCTTTTTAGACATTGTGTGGCCTTAGTGGTGGACTTTCGAGTCAATGTGCCCGTGTGTGGCGGTCTTTTTAGACATTGTGTGGCCTTTGTGGCAGGCTGTTTAGCCCTGTGTGGCCTTTGTGGCGGGCTGTTTAGCCATTGTGTTGCCTTTGTGGCAGGCTGTTTAGCCAATTGTGTGGCTTTTGTGGCGGACTGTTTAGCCAGAGTGACTGTTTAGGCGGTCCTTCGGGGCAGATGGTCTTTGTGACGGTCCTTCGGGACATATTGTCTTTGTGACGGTCCTTCAGGACGAGTGGCATTGGTGGCGGTCCTGTTTAGGACATTTGTTTGGCCTTGGTGGCGGTCCTGTTTAGGACATTTGTTTGGCCTTGGTGGCGGTCCTGTTTAGTATATTTTGTTTGTCCTTTGTGGTGGCCCTTGTGGCATGTATATGATCCTTGTGTGGTCATGAGGTATTCCAGTGAGGGGATATGTGGTTGGTAGGGCATTGAGATGTTCTACGCGAGCCACGGGAAGGAAATCTGGATAGGGATAGGACTCAGACGTGTTCAGAATTGTTTGCTCGCGACTCTTGGAGGACTTAGATTCTCCTAGTACTGCCATATTTTGAGACTTTGTGGCTTGTAAATATGGTTGGTATATCGACTTCGGATGACGATCTGGGGGCGCTGGAGGGTGGCAACCCGAGAGACGAGTTGGATTTTTCCTTATATATTATGGCATGCGGGCTTAGGCCCGATGAGGAGCCAACATTATGGCATGCAGACTTAGGTCTGATGAAGAGCCAATAAAAACTCAAGGTTTAGGCCTATGAGTAAAGAAAAGTCCAATAGTTGAGAGCAAATAACGCCTGGAGCGTGAGTCTATCGCCTAGAGGTGACCTTCTGTAGACTNTCACTGGGTCGGGATGAAGAATGGTGTAGCTAGTTCGCTCGCAAGGTGCGATGCGTGTCAGCTAATGAAGGCTGAGCATCAGGTTCCTGGCGGGTTACTGAAGAGTCTACCCATTCCTGAGTGGAAGTGGGATATGATCATGATGGATTTCATGGTAGGATTGCCAGTGTCTCGGACTTTTGATGCTATTTGGGTCATTGTGGACCGGTTGACTAAGTCAGCACATTTTTTGGCCATTAAGAAGACTGATGGAGCAGCGGTCTTGGCTAAGAAGTATGTGAGAGAGATAGTCAGATTGCATGGGGGCCAGCGAGCATTGTATCTAGTCAGATTGCATGGGGTGCCAACGAGCATTGTGTCTGACAGGGATTCTAGGTTCACTTTAGTGTTCTAGAAGGCATTTCAGGCAGAGATGGGCACTAAGGTTCATATGAGTACAGCTTATCATCTCCAGACAGATGGACAGTCAGAGAGGACGATCCATACGCTGGAGGATTTGCTGAGGATGTGTGTTTTGGATTGGGGTGGCCATTGGGCAGATCACCTAAACCTGGTAGAGTTTGCTTACAACAAGAATTATCAGGCGAGTATTGGGATGGCTCCTTATGAGGCTTTGTATGGGAGGCCGTGTCGTACACCGTTATGCTGGACTCAGGTGGGGGAGAGGATCATGTACGGGGCAGATTTTGTTCAGGAGACCTCAGAGAAGATTCGGGTTCTCCAGCTGAACATGAAGGAGGCTCAGGATAGGTAGGGGAGTTATGCTGATAGGAGGAGGAGAGATCTTGAGTTTCAGGTAGGAGACAGAGTGTACCTCAAGATGGCCATGTTGCAGGGTCCGAACAGGTCATTGACTGAGACTAAGTTGAGTCCGAGGTATATGGGTTCAGAGTGATTGAGCGAGTTGGACCAGTGGCATATAGTCTGGAGTTACCTGAGGTTATGCGTGCGTTCCATAAGGTTTTCCATGTGTCTATGTTGCGGAAGTTTCTCCGTGAGGGTGAGCAGGTGTTGGCTAAGATTCCTGAGGATCTTCAGCCTAACATGATGTTGGAGGCGAGACCAGTGAGGGTTCTCGAGAGGAGGATCAAGGAACTTTGGAAGAAGAAGATTCCTTTGATGAGAGTCCTTTGGGACTGTGATGGTGTGGAGGAGCAGACTTGGGAGCCTGAGGCGAGGATGAAGGCAAGGTTTAAGAAGTGGTATGAGAAGCAAGCCGCGACTTGAACTTGTCTAGTCTGGTCCCAACTGTAATCCGTGGCTGGAGCGGGAATGGAGTATTCCAGCCCATCTCTCTTGTTTACTCGGTCGCTTGGGGTGGTTGGTTGTGCGACCCAGTAACAAGATGAGGTGGTGCTCGGGGTACAAAGTTTCCGTGAGGCGGGTTTTTGGAGGAAAGTTTTCTGAGATGGAAGTTTCCAAATATGGAAAGTGCTAAATATGGAAAGTTTTACGGGAGTTAGAATTTGTCCATTTTAGCGGTGAAGAGCCTTGGATAAGCTTGTGTGGCCTTAGTGGCGGACTTTCGAGTCAGTGTAACGTGTGTGGCGGTCTTTTTAGACATTGTGTGGCCTTAGTGGTGGACTTTCGAGTCAATGTGCCCGTGTGTGGCGGTCTTTTTAGACATTGTGTGGCCTTTGTGGCAGGCTGTTTAGCCCTGTGTGGCCTTTGTGGCGGGCTGTTTAGCCATTGTGTTGCCTTTGTGGCAGGCTGTTTAGCCAATTGTGTGGCTTTTGTGGCGGACTGTTTAGCCAGAGTGACTGTTTAGGCGGTCCTTCGGGGCAGATGGTCTTTGTGACGGTCCTTCGGGACATATTGTCTTTGTGACGGTCCTTCAGGACGAGTGGCATTGGTGGCGGTCCTGTTTAGGACATTTGTTTGGCCTTGGTGGCGGTCCTGTTTAGGACATTTGTTTGGCCTTGGTGGCGGTCCTGTTTAGTATATTTTGTTTGTCCTTTGTGGTGGCCCTTGTGGCATGTATATGATCCTTGTGTGGTCATGAGGTATTCCAGTGAGGGGATATGTGGTTGGTAGGGCATTGAGATGTTCTACGCGAGCCACGGGAAGGAAATCTGGATAGGGATAGGACTCAGACGTGTTCAGAATTGTTTGCTCGCGACTCTTGGAGGACTTAGATTCTCCTAGTACTGCCATATTTTGAGACTTTGTGGCTTGTAAATATGGTTGGTATATCGACTTCGGATGACGATCTGGGGGCGCTGGAGGGTGGCAACCCGAGAGACGAGTTGGATTTTTCCTTATATATTATGGCATGCGGGCTTAGGCCCGATGAGGAGCCAACATTATGGCATGCAGACTTAGGTCTGATGAAGAGCCAATAAAAACTCAAGGTTTAGGCCTATGAGTAAAGAAAAGTCCAATAGTTGAGAGCAAATAACGCCTGGAGCGTGAGTCTATCGCCTAGAGGTGACCTTCTGTAGACTAGTCGGAGGAGTGCGGGCCGTGGAGACGGTTGCACGGGAGTCCTTGACTGATGATTGTTCGAGATTCGAGAACGAATCTATGTTGGTGGGGGAGAATAATAACATCCGTGTTCCGGGAATAGAGTTTGAATTATGTTGAGTAAACCAAAAGAATGGATTTTAATTAATTTTGGTTTAATTAAATCCTGGTTTTATTAAATACTGATTTAATCTAATTAAACCAAAAATCCCTTATCTATTTCTCAAAGCCACGCCTCCTCTCTTGTTTTTGTGTTTTGGTCGAAATTGTCATCAGAGGGAGGGAGAGAAAGAGAGATAAGTCTTGGTTATTTGGTGTAAAGGAGAAATAGAAGGAGATCAAGCTTTTTCTTTAGAGTTAAGAGAGAAACAGAACTGTCGGTGTTTGGGTGAAGGAGGATCCGACTAGACAAATCCTTTCGAAAGATACTGATTTTTGGTAAGGTTGTAGCTAAGAGATTTTCGTACACTCTCATTTTTACAAAAGTGAATTTGAGTTTCGTGGGGACGTTTGTTCTCATTCGCGGATTGAGATCAGCGGGTGTTACGGGGACGATTTCGGTTTCATCTATTATCTGATCGTGCTGAAATTTTGTGGACAGCTTCTGGACATATATACCTTGCTTTTCACCGGAGGGATTAGAAAGTTAACGGTTTTTTTTTATTTCGTAGTTTCACTTGTGAGGTTGTTCTTTTCTGATTTTTCTATCAGTTTTTTTTCAATGTTTGTTTGTTGTTGTGATTGGTTGTAGGAGCGAGTTTGGTTATTCTTGGTTATTGGAGAGCCTCTCATTTGGTTGTAGTTATTTTCGTGAATCACTTGTTAAGGTGAGTGCGGGATCATGAGCTTATCTAAGCGATTGGGTTGTATGACTTGTTTTGTGTGATGATGTGTAGGTGTGGTGAAAGTTTTATTGGTTGTTCTGTTTAAATGGTTGGTTTGTTATATTTTATTTGTAGTTGTACTCTTGATTTGCTTGTGTGTATAGCTCGTAGATGGGAGGATCGCCTCACTGGGTATTTCTGGTAATACTCACGCATCTCAGTGTGTTTGTGGTGCAGGTAGAGGCAAAGTGTGACCGTGGGATCATGGCAATGAAGAGGAGGATGTTTTAGTGGTTCATTTGGTTGTTGTCTGGCTTTTGTTAGGTTGCTAGAGTTGAGTCATAGAATGTTGTTTAGGATTGCTGGTTCTATGGTTTATATTGTTTGGATCTTTAGCTTATGATTTTGGAATTATTACGGTTTAATTGATATTGGTTATTGTTTTATTGGTTTTATTATTTCCGCTGTTTGGTGTGATTGTGGTAAGGTGGCTAGTGGGTATGGGACCACTAGCTTAGTTGTTTATTATCATATTATATTAATATATTTATTATTTATTTATTTTTTTTAAAAAGGGTCAGGTCGTTTCAATACTGAGCGATTCAAACACTTTTTCCACTTTGTTAGGATTTGTTTTTGTTTCTTTTGCTATTCTTCTTAGTTTTCGATTCTGTACTCTACTACTCTTATCCTATTTTCAATACAATGCGATTTTCATTCATTTGTGTTTTTATGCTTTCTACTATAAGATCCAAGTAGTGAAATAAAGTTTCTAAGGATGGGATAGAAAAATATGTGTTCTTGATCGGTTAGGATGTCTTATCTTGATTGTTTATTTTATATAAATTCCTTTCTAGATTGGTGTTCTTAATGTTATTTTCATACCGAGAGGTTGAGACTAGATTTAGGGTGTTTTTCCATCGAGAGATGTTGTTGAAATACTTGAATCAATCAATGCTATAGATTTACTCACTTAGCCTTAGAGATTAGATGTGTAAGGAGTTTATTGACAATAATGAATCGGTTTGTAATGCCTGCTTGGTCATGTTTATCCAACGGGAGTTGGGTTGGGGAGTGACTAAGGTTGATTGTTTCTATTACGAGAGTGTTTTAGCAAGATTTTAGAGATTCATTGTCTAGGGAATAATTGCTTGAGGCATGTAGGACATCCCAAATTGGCCAGGAACACTTATGAGTCAATTACCCCATCCTTAGGAGCTTTCTTATCTTGACTGTTTAGTTTTATTTCATAACTCGACCCCTTACCCGAACTGGTACTCGATCACCAGCTTCATGTATACCTTCAAGCTGTTCATATTTGTGTTCTTGATTATTTCTGTCACCCGATCACCCACTCGATCCGGTACTCGAATGCTTGCATCGAGTGCTTAGGTCGTGTGGTTCTTGCTCTTTTATTTACCTTTGCTCATTTTAGGTTGTTAGATAAAACCCCCATTATTACTTGGCTTGACTTGCTTGCTTCTGATCATATCTTATCTGCTAGAATAACAACCATTTGGATTGATAAACCTTTGTACTACAACTGCATAGGGAATTGATACCCTGGGTGAAAATCCTGTTATCACATGCCATTCTCCACATTTTAAAACACTAAGAAAAACTTTTTTCTTGCTTTTTTTTGGCCCTTTTGTAATGAATTGTTTTACAAATTTGGCATATAGGCCTTTGTAAAATGCCTAGTGGGCCACCTCCCAATACAGGACAATAGGATACTAATGGAAGAACCTTGTTAAGTATTCGAACCAGCGGTTGAAAGACAAGAAAAGAAAAGAACCTAAACATGGTTTGTTTGTGTAACGCCCCGACTGCCACCTCTTAGTGGGCCTCATGTCCACTCCCAGTCCATGGGCCCATCTTCCTTAATGGGTCTCATGTCCTCTCACTAGGCCTGTGAGCCCATCTATATCTGACGGTCGTTTTGCTACGTTCGGGAGATTTTAAAGACTTTTAACCGTCCCTTCAATCACCACATGATCTTTCCCTATGGCTTGTCCTCACTCGCACAGTTCCGACAGTCACTTCCCGGAAGGTCACCCATCCTGAGACTACTCCAGCTCAAGCACGCTTAACTCTAGAATTCTCTCATGACCTTTGACCGAAAAGATAAGTGCACTTTGTTGACATAGGTAGCCAAATCAATTCTTTTAAACCTTTCCACAAGTCTCTGAAATTAAGGTGTCACAATTCACTCTAGTAACAGATCGCAACGTCCTCGTTGCACACCAAGACCGTCACCCCCGAGAGTGTGAGCCCACTCGACTCCACACTCATCTGGGTTCGGCTCTGATACCACTTGAAATGCCCCGACCGCCACCTCTCAGTGGGCCCCATGTCTAATCCCATTCCATAGGCCCACCTTCCTTAATGGGCCTCACGTCCTTTCACTAGGCCTGTGAGCCCATCCATATCCGACGGTCGGTTTTTTAAGTCCGGGAGGTTTTAAAGACTTATTAGTGTCCCTAAAAATCACCACATGATCTTTCCCTGTGTTTTGTCCTCACTCGCACAGTTCCGACAGTCACTTCGCGGAAAGTCACCCATCCTGACACTACTCCAGCTCAAGCACGCTTAACTCTGGTGTTCTCTCAGGATCCTTGACCAAAAAGATAAGTGCACTTTGGTGACATAGGTAGCCAAATCAATTCTTTTAAACCTCTCCGCAAGTCTCTGAAACCAGGGTGTCACAGTTTGATTGGCCTATTTCGATTAAATCTTCTTATTAGTTATTAGCATTAAATCAAAACATTTTTATTTTGGAGTGAAGTTTAAATGAAATGAAAAGGAAGTACAAAAATACTATCCATTGGAAAAAGGAAAATGATATAGCTCCATTGTTCTCCCAAAGGAAGGTAACAAACTTTATAATTGAAAGAAGATCCGCACAAAATAACATAACACTTAGAACACAAACATAATAACAATCAAATACAAATCTGAATATTGAGTTGGAGCTGGAGCATAAACAGGAGACGGAGGTGGAAATATTATATAGTGCAAAAAGGAAAATGAAATAGTTCCATTGTTATCATCCAATTACATTAGGAAGGTAACAAACTTTATTGAAAGAAGATCCGCACAAAATAACATAACATTTAGAACACAAAGATGATAACAATCAAATACAAATCTGGATATGGACCTAGAGCTGGAGCTGTAGCTGGAGTTGTAGCTGGAGCATAAAATGGAGACGGAGGTGGAACAAGGTATCCAGGCATGAAGACAATTGGGTAACCCCTCATGCTTCTCCTTCTTCTTGGGGTGTCAACAAATATCCTTTGATCACTCTCTACATCCATTTTTTGCGCACACACGGTGAAATTTGTAAGGCTTTCTCTGTAAGAACAAATAGCAAATAGTTGTTTGGTAGAGAGACTCTAGGATGGATGATAAGAGAGGAAGTTTACTATTTAAATAGATTTTATTTCTTCTTTCTTTGTTGGTCATAACTTTAGGTTCTTCGTTTTTCTATTTGAGTCATTTGTCTTTACTTTCTTTATCACAAAAGTAGTTCAATTTGTATTTTTATTGTCTTTTGATTGGCCGGTCTTTTATTTTATTTGGTAAAATATATTTTTAACATAATTAATGATTTCCAAATATGTTTAAGTCAGAATCCAAAAGGAAATGTATAAGAAACGTTTTTATTTCTTATCATGCGTCAACAAAAAAAAAAAATTTATTAGTGTGTAATGTGTCACGAGGTCTGAACCAAAGGACAAACAAGTTAAATGACTTAGCTACACTAATTATTATTATGTTTTGCAACTCGTCAATTTTGTTTTATGATAATGGTAATATCTTTAGAGCCACCGAGTTGTTTTTTTACTAATAATTGTTTATTAAAAAAAACGTAATAAACTATAGATATATACCAAAGCTAATACTCATTATGTATGAAACAACCCGACCTGTTTTTTTTAATAATAATCATATAAATAATATAATTAAATATTCCATAATATTTAATTACAACCCAAACCATAAACCAACAACAAATAACATAACACAACAACTGAGACCCCAGATCATCCTCCTCCTCATCGCCATGATTCCACGCTACACATTCATTACCTGCACCACAAACACGCTACACATTCATTACCTGCACCACAAACGATGCGTGAGTATTACCAGAAATACCCAGTGAGGCGATCCTCCCATCTACGAGCTATACACACAAGCAAATCAAAAGTACAACCTCAAATAAAACATAACAAACCAGTCATTGAACAGGTCACCCAATAACACATTCACCACACCTACATAACATCACACAAAACAAGTCATACAACCCAATCGCTCAGATAAGCTCATGGTCACTCACTCACCTTAACAAATGATTCTAACAACAAATATAACCAGGAGAGACTCTCCACGCGCCTGAAACAGTCCAGAAACGTCCGTTAACTATTAAATCCCTCCGGTGACCAGCTAGCCCTAGACGTCACAAAGCTTCCCACAAAATCTTGTACCGATCTGGAACCAGACGAGACCACGATCTCAGTTACAATCCCCGATGGTTCCAACTCGCGTCTGAAAAAACGTGTCTCACGAAACAAATTTCATTACCTTTGACAACAATTTGATATGTCGAAACAGTTTCTTCCCAGACCCTAACGATTCTGCTCCCTTTTGCTTTGAAAACCAAAATCAAGTTTGGTCTCCCTTCTCTTCTTCTCACACCTGAATGAGCATTTCTTTTCTTTTTTTTCTTTCAGTCATTCACGACAATAAGAGGAAGGAGGCGTCCTCTTATTAACAAAAAGGGTTTTTGGGTTTAATTAAATTAAACCAAGATTTACCTAAACCAGAATTTAATTAATAAATCGACCAGCTTAGTAAACCAACCAGAAACTAAACCGAATCCACTCCAATTCTCGATATAAACTCCAATATTTCATATTTTCTCGGGACACAAGCGTTACAATTCTCCCCCTCTAACAATAGATTCGTCCTCGAATCTAAATACACCTCAGCTCATCTGCAAAACTCCTCCAACAACCGTCGCTATGGTTCGCACCATCCAACCATCCGGTCTACCGCAACAGGAACACCACTGGTCCAAACCACCCTGAACCCATTGGTCATTCAATTCCGACCCCACCGGCCAACACCATCCCGACCCCACTGGTCAACACCATCCCGACCCCGCTGGTCTACATAATCCGGAACCAACTGATCCACACAATTCTGACCCCACTGGTCAAACAAAGTCCTGACCCCACTAGTCAACACTAAACCCGAGATTGAAACACCATCAACCCTGACATCCACATTCAATCATTGTGCATAATCACACGCCATAGACATCCACATTCAATCATTGTGCATAATCACACCGCCACTGCCAATGGCTGCAACTTAGGACAGCGAGGCTTTACATGCCCCACCACCCCATAGTGAAAGCACACCCGAAGATCCCTCTGCGGACCGTATCTCTTGGGACAAGTTGCCAGTTTGTGATCCTTGCTCCCGAATCCAAAGCATCCTCGACCGCCCTGGCTCGCCCCTGACGTGCCCTCCAATTTTTTCTTTTGTCCCTGCTTCGGTTGAGTCTCACTCGTCTGAATTGCTGGGCTAACCGCCACTGCCTGTGCCCGGATATCCTCTTCAATCTCTGCTCCAGTCTCAACCAACTCTGCACGCATGACATATCTCCGTCCTCTACAATGAACCCTCAGATCCTCCCGAAGAGCCCTCATAAACCTCCTGGTATGGGCCTCTTCAGACTCCATAGCCCGACCCCCATAAGATAGAAGTCGACTGAACTCCAAGTCCAACTCTCTCACTGACTGTGTCCCCTGAGCTAACTGAAGGAACTGTACCTCCAACCAGTCTACTGCCTCCCTCGGAAAGTACTTGCGGTTGAACTCCTCCACGAAGTCAGCCCAAGTCATCTCCCTCTGCACTCTCCTAGCAGCCACTGATCTCCACCATACCTGAGCATCACCAACCAAATTGTGGACCCCTATGTCCACCCAAAACTCCTCAAGACATCTCAGAGTCTGGAAGTTACGTTCTACACTCGTCCTCCCCGCATCTGCAGTAGTAGGATCTGTACCACCTGAAAACCATGCAGTATCGATGCCACGCATCTCCTTCAGCATGGACAATAACGACCATGAGCTCTCACATCCGCAGCCGCTGGCTGCTGCTCCTCCGTCACCATTGGTGGTATTACCTGAGCCTGAGCCGGACTCACCCCTGGTATCCGCTCCAACAGCTGTGTCAACAAGCCCGCCAGATCAACACCTCCTACAGGGGCTCCATCTGCTGGGATTCCCACACCCAGAACCCTAGCACCACCAGCCACTCGAGCACCGACACCGCCCACACCGACCCCCTCAGCGCCTACGGTCCTATCAGTACCACCACCGACCACACTCATGGACCCCTCTTGAAAGTCCTGCGACTCGCCAACACCCTCAGCTGTCACACTCTGCTCAACAGACTCACTCACTGCTGGGACTCTGCCCCTACCACGACCACGACTACGTCCCTGACCACGTCCGCGTCCACGACCAGCAACTGCTCCACCCTTAACCATCTACACTACCCAGAACAGAAAGCTAACCACACAATTCAAAACTGCACACAAAGCACACATCTTACCGTGAAATCTCATTGAAGGCTCGAAGAGGATGATACTAGGACTCCATACCACAAACAAATTGACTAACTAGTCATAATCAATTCCATCACACAAGATCATAACTCAAGCAACAGGAAAATAATTCACCCAATTAAATTCCTAAACCGCTCTAAACCATCCACTTAACCATCCTAGAACCGTAAGGACTCTTATGCCAAACTGAAACAACCCGACCTGTTTTTTTAATAATATTAATATAAATATATAATAAATACCCCATAATATTTAATTACAACTCAAACCATAAACCAAAAATAAATAACACAACACAACAAATGAGACCCCAGATCATCCTCCTCCTCATGGCCATGATTCCAAGCTACACATTCATTACCTGCACCACAAACACAATGAGATGCGTGAGTATTACCAGAAATACCCAGTGACGCGATCCTCCCATCTACGAGCTATACACACAAGCAAATCAAAAGTACAACCTCAAATAAAACATAACAAACCAGTCATTGAACAGGTCACCCAATAACACATTCACCACACCTACATAACATCACACAAAACAAGTCATACATCCCAATCGCTCAGATAAGCTCATGGTCACGCACTCACCTTAACAAGTAATTCTAACAACAAATATAATCAGGATAGACTCTCCACGCGCCTGATACAGACCCGAAATGTCCGTTAACTATTAAATCCCTCCGGTGAACAGCTAGCCCTAGACGTCACGAAGCTTCCCACAAAATACCGTACCGATCAGGAACCAGACGAGACCACGATCTCAGTTACAATCCCCGATGGTTCCAACTCGCATCTGAAAAAACGTGTCTCACAAAACAAATTTCATTACCTTTGACAACGATTTGATATGTCGAAACTGTTTCCTCCCAAACCCTAACGATTCTGCTCCCTTTTGCTTTGAACACCAAAATCAAGTTTGGTCCCTTCTCTTCTTCTCACACGTGAATGAGCACTTCTTCTCTTTTTTTCTTTCAGTCATTCACGACAATAAGAGGAAGGAGGCATCCTCTAATTAACAAAAAGGTTTTTGGGTTTAATTAAATTAAACCGAGATTTACCTAAACCAGAATTTAATTAAACCATCCTTTGATTTAATTAATAAATTGACCAGCTTAGTAAACTAACCGGACACTAAACCGAATCCACTCCAATTCTCGATATAAACTCCAATATTTCATATTTTCTCGGGACACAGGCGTTACAATTATCCCCCTCTAACAATAGATTCGTCCTCCATTGGAAAAAGGAAAATGATATAGCTCCATTGTTCTCCCAAAGGAAGGTAACAAACTTTATAATTGAAAGAAGATCCGCACAAAATAACATAACACTTAGAACACAAACATAATAACAATCAAATACAAATCTGAATATTGAGTTGGAGCTGGAGCATAAACAGGAGACGGAGGTGGAAATATTATATAGTGCAAAAAGGAAAATGAAATAGTTCCATTGTTATCATCCAATTACATTAGGAAGGTAACAAACTTTATTGAAAGAAGATCCGCACAAAATAACATAACATTTAGAACACAAAGATGATAACAATCAAATACAAATCTGGATATGGAGCTAGAGCTGGAGCTGTAGCTGGAGCTGTAGCTGGAGCATAAAATGGAGACGGAGGTGGAACAAGGTATCCAGGCATGAAGACAATTGGGTAACCCCTCATGCTTCTCCTTCTTCTTGGGGTGTCAACAAATATCCTTTGATCACTCTCTGCATCCATTTTTTACGCACACACGGTGAAATTTGTAAGGCTTTCTCTGTAAGAACGAATAGCAAATAGTTGATTGGTAGAGAGACTCTAGGATGAATGATAAGAGAGGAAGTTTACTACTTAAATAGATTTTATTTCTTCTTTCTTTGTTGGTCAAAACTCTAGGTTCTTCGTTTTTCTATTTGAGTCATTTGTCTTTACTTTCTTTATCACAAAAGTAGTTCAACTTGTATTTTTATTGTCTTTTGATTGGCCGGTCTTTTATTTTATTTGGTAAAATATATTTTTAACATAATTAATGATTTCCAAATATGTTTAAGTCAGAATCCAAAAGGAAATGTATAAGAAACGTTTTTATTTCTTATCATGCGTCAACAAAAAAAATAAATTTATTAGTGTGTAATGTGTCATGAGGTCTGAACCAGAGGACAAACAAGTTAAATGACTTAGCTACACTCATTATTATTATGTTTTGCAACTCGTCAATTTTGTTTTATGATTATGGTAATATCTTTAGAGCCAGTGAGTTGTTTTTTTTACTAATAATTGTTTATAAAAAAAAAGGTAATAAACTTTAGATATATACCAAAGCTAATACTCATTATGTATGAAACAACCGACCCGTTTTTTTTAATAATAATAATATAAATAATATAATTAAATATTCCATAATATTTAATTACAACCCAAACCATAAACCAACAACAAATAACATAACACAACAACTGAGACCCCAGATCATCCTCCTCCTCATCGCCATGATTCCACGCTACACATTCATTACCTGCACCACAAACACGCTACACATTCATTACCTGCACCACAAACGATGCGTGAGTATTACTAGAAATACCCAGTGAGGCGATCCTCCCATCTACGAGCTATACACACAAGCAAATCAAAAGTACAACCTCAAATAAAACATAACAAACCAGTCATTGAACAGGTCACCCAATAACACATTCACCACACCTATATAACATCACACAAAACAAGTCATACAACCCAATCGCTCAAATAAGCTCATGGTCACTCACTCACCTTAACAAATGATTCTAACAACAAATATAACCAGGAGAGACTCTCCACGCACCTGAAACAGTCCAGAAACGTCCGTTAACTATTAAATCCCTCCGGTGACCAGCTAGCCCTAGACGTCACAAAGCTTCCCACAAAATCTCGTACCGATCTGGAACCAGACGAGACCACAATCTCAGTTACAATCCCCGATGGTTCCAACTCATGTCTGAAAAAACGTGTCTCACGAAACAAATTTCATTACCTTTGACAACGATTTGATATGTCGAAACTTTTTCCTTCCAAACCCTAACGATTCTGCTCCCTTTGGCTTTGAACACAAAAATCAAGTTTGGTCTCTTCTCTTCTTCTCACACGTGAATGAGCACGTCTTCTTTTTTTTTCTTTCAGTCATTCACGACAATAAGAGGAAGGAGGCGTCCTCTAATTAACAAAAAGGGTTTTTGGGTTTAATTAAATTAAACCGAGATTTACCTAAACTAGAATTTAATTAAACCTTCCTTTGATTTAATTAATAAATTGACCAGCTTAGTAAACCAACCGGAAATTAAACCGAATCTACTCCAATTCTCGATATAAACTCCAATATTTCATAATTTCTCGGGACACAGGCGTTACAATTATCCCCCTCTAACAATATATTCCTCCTCCATTGGAAAAAGGAAAATGATATAGCTCCATTGTTCTCCCAAAGGAAGGTAACAAACTTTATTAAAAGATGATCCGCACAAAATAACATAACACTTAGAACACAGACATACTAACAATCAAATACAAATCTGAATATTGAGTTGGAGCTGGAGCATAAACAGGAGACGGAGGTGGAAATATTATAAATTGCAAAAAGGAAAATGAAATAGTTCCATTGTTATCATCCAATTACATTAGGAAGGTAACAAACTTTATTAAAAGATGATCCGCACAAAATAACATAACACTTAGAACACAAAGATGATAACAATCAAATACAAATCTGGATATGGAGCTAGAGTTGGAGCTGTAGCTGGAGCATAAAATGGAGACAGAGGTGGAACAAGGTATCCAGGCATGAAGACAATTGGGTAACCCCTCGTGCTTCTCCTTCTTCTTGGGGTGTCAACAAATATCCTTTGATCACTCTCTGCATCCATTTTTTGCGCACACTCGGTGAAATTTGTAAGGCTTTCTCTGCAAGAACGAATAGCAAATAGTTGATTGGTAGAGAGACTGTAGGATGGATGATAAGAGAGGAAGTTTACTACTTAAATAGATTTTATTTCTTCTTTCTTTTTTGGTCAAAATTTTAGGTTCTTCGTTTTTCTATTTGAGTCATGTGTCTTTACTTTCTTTATCACAAAAGTAGTTCAATTTGTATTTTTATTGTATTTTGATTGGCCGGTCTTTTATTTTATTTGCTAAAATATATTTTTAACATAATTAATGATTTCTGAATATGTTTAAGTCAGAATCTAAAAGGAAATGTATAAGAAACGTTTTTATTTCTTATCATGCGTCAACAAAAACAAAATTTATTAGTGTGTAATGTATCACGAGGTCTGAACCAGAAGACAAACAAGTTAAATGACTTAGGTACACTAATTATTATTATGTTTTGCAACTCGCCAATTTTGTTTTATGATAATGGTAATATCTTTAGAGCCACTGAGTTGTTTTTTTTACTAATAATTGTTTATTAAAAAAAACGTAATAAACTTTAGATAAATTCAAAGCTAATACTCCTTATGTATGAAACAACCTGACCCGTTTTTTTAATAATAATAATATAAATAATATAATTAAATACTCCATAATATTTAATTACAACCCAAACTATAAACCAACAACAAATAACATAACACAACAACTGAGACCCCAGATCATCCTTCTCCTCATCGCCATGATTCCACGCTACACATTCATTACCTGCACCACAAACACTGCGTGAGTATTACCAGAAATACCCAGTGAGGCGATCCTCCCATCTACGAGCTATACACACAATCAAATCAAGAGTACAGCCACAAATAANTTGTAAGGCTTTCTCTGCAAGAACGAATAGCAAATAGTTGATTGGTAGAGAGACTGTAGGATGGATGATAAGAGAGGAAGTTTACTACTTAAATAGATTTTATTTCTTCTTTCTTTTTTGGTCAAAACTTTAGGTTCTTCGTTTTTCTATTTGAGTCATGTGTCTTTACTTTCTTTATCACAAAAGTAGTTCAATTTGTATTTTTATTGTATTTTGATTGGCCGGTCTTTTATTTTATTTGCTAAAATATATTTTTAACATAATTAATGATTTCTGAATATGTTTAAGTCAGAATCTAAAAGGAAATGTATAAGAAACGTTTTTATTTCTTATCATGCGTCAACAAAAACAAAATTTATTAGTGTGTAATGTATCACGAGGTCTGAACCAGAAGACAAACAAGTTAAATGACTTAGGTACACTAATTATTATTATGTTTTGCAACTCGCCAATTTTGTTTTATGATAATGGTAATATCTTTAGAGCCACTGAGTTGTTTTTTTTACTAATAATTGTTTATTAAAAAAAACGTAATAAACTTTAGATAAATTCAAAGCTAATACTCCTTATGTATGAAACAACCTGACCCGTTTTTTTAATAATAATAATATAAATAATATAATTAAATACTCCATAATATTTAATTACAACCCAAACTATAAACCAACAACAAATAACATAACACAACAACTGAGACCCCAGATCATCCTTCTCCTCATCGCCATGATTCCACGCTACACATTCATTACCTGCACCACAAACGATGCGTGAGTATTACCAGAAATACCCAGTGAGGCGATCCTCCCATCTACGAGCTATACACACAATCAAATCAAGAGTACAGCCACAAATAAAACACATTCACCACACCTACATAACATCACACAAAACAAGTCATACAACCCAATCGCTCAGATAAGCTCATGGTCATGCACTCACCTTAACAAGTGATTCTAACAACAAATATAACCAGGAGAGACTCTCCACGCGCCTGAAACAGTCTAGAAACGTCCGTTAACTATTAAATCCCTCCGGTGAACAGCTAGCCCTAGACCTCACAAAGCTTCCCACAAAATCTCGTAGCGATCTAGAACCAGACGAGACCACGATCTCAGTTACAATCTCCGATGGTTCCAACTCGCGTATGAAAGCTTGTTGTCCCAACGGACCCCAACTTGGCCCTGCAGGGCATCGATCCTAACCCCTCACCGTGGACAGGAACTAATCATTGGAATCCACCAGTAGGTTATTGGTGCGCCAGGTGTTCCTCGAACCCTGTTCCCCACTCTTTAACAACATTCCACAGGACAAGCTGTCACCAATTGATCGGTCGACACCAATATTCTCTGGTTCGACCAGTTTGATTTAATTATCGATTTGGACCAGTTTGGTTTAAGGAAACCATTGAACCGAGTTATAAAAGGGAGAAAACGACCTAGGGTCGTGTTTTGTTTTTGTCTCTCGCCGTTTTGAGAGAAAACAAAGAAAAAGTGTGTTCTTGAGCTTTTTGGTGACTCTGGGAGATTGCTTGGCTGTTCTTGAGAGATTTGGAGCTAGTAAGGAGCTAGAAGCTTGCTAGGAAGGTTGGATTCGTCATTGGTTGTCAGATTCTTCCTGCAGAGAGGTGAGTGCATGACCATGGCTTATCTAAGCTAAGATCTCTAGTTTTTATGTGATTTGGTGCTTATGTGGTTGTTTCTTTGACTTCTCTATGGTTATTTGTGGCTGTTATGGCTGTGTTTTGGTTTCTGGGAATGCATGGATCGGATTGGAAAAGATTAGAGGCAAGATTCGGAGTTTTTGATCGAATGAAATCGATGCTCGGCATCGGTGTCGATCGACATCAGTTAGAGTGTCGGTCGACACCTACGCGAGGATGGCTCGAGACTTTGGCGAGTGTCGATTGACACCATGTAGAGGTGTCGGTCGACACAAACTAGGGTTTTTGGGAGTGTCGGGCATGGTGTCGGTCGACACCAGTATGGTGGCGGTTGACACTAGATTGTCAGTGTCGATCGACACTGATGTGAGCACGGGATCGGTCACTCGGCCATGAACACTCGCATCTCTTGGACACCTCTTGGACAACACCCAGACACTACTCGGCCACTCGTACCACCTGCGGAAAAACTTGGGACCGGCCTTTCTAGTGATGTGCGGCACCAACCAGTCCCCAAGGATCATCAAGGAGGAGCAAGACAAGTCACAGAATGGGCATTTCAAGCCAAGCTCCAACCTTTACACCAAGGGCTCATGGCTGGCATCACCAAAGAAGAGCCTAGGGCGTGACCAGCTTTGGGAAGCTTGATATGTGTGTCTTCACCACCAAGCCAAGGTGAAGATATCCCTAAGCCATTAGAAGGAGCTGTACTTTTTTTCCTACTTTGGGTTTGTCCCAATGGGTTTACCAAAGCGGTTTTAATGAGGCAGCGAAATCTAGTGCATCTCCACTTCATTCTCGCTTGGCTCATGACTTGGAAACATTCATTGACATGCTTAGGAGCCAAGGAAGTGAAGATCCTATCACCCACGTCCCACCAATGATGTATCAATCCTATCTCCTTCTTTCCTTTCCTTTATCTCTTTTGAACTCTCTCTTGACCGTTGGATTGGTCTTTGTTTTCTTTTGCTTTTGCTTTTTCTTTATGGCCATGTGTATGGTTTAGATCATGGCCACGTTTTCTAGGGTTAAGTGTACCCTTATGTAAGCCTCTCTATAAAAAGGCCTAAACCCTCATTGTAAAAGGCAGACATGAATATTGAATTAATTTCCAAAGCGAGAATCTTTGTTTCTTGTCTCACTCCTCTCTTCCGCTCAAGTCCGGGACTTGGCTCTAGAGAAACCCTAGAAGGTTCGTGAACTGGGTTCGAGACCTTCCAGTCTGACCGTATCACGGGCCGTGCCATCTCTCGTGTGTCGTCGCAACGATCCACTCTTCTATCTGCAGCGTCCGTCGTCCATCTGTACGCAGCGTCCCATCCGACAATTTCCTTAAGAACCGATCAGGTCGAGTTTCTTACCGAGAAGTTCTCCCATCCGACCATCCTTCCGGAGATTGCCGAGTAGAGTTATTCATCGGCAAATCTCATCCCGCTTCCGTCCATCACTTCCAGAGATCGCCGAGTCGAGTTTCTTATCGGTCGATCCCCTCCATCCCACAAGCCTTGAAGAGAATCGACTAGTTCAAAGGCCGATCGTCGTTCCACAACCGGAGATCCGCGTCCGACCATCCGCAACGACCGTTCAACCGTCCTCAGCGTCTCTCCAACCGCAGCGACCGTCCGTCCAAGTGACTCCAAAGACGACCGCGTCCGGCACTCACATCAGTTGGTATCAGAGCTAAAAGGTCCTCCAAAGGTTGTATCTTTCTGAAAATCCAGATCTTTTCCCTTCTATCGTTAAAGCTTTTGTCTTTGTCATTTGCGGTTCCTTAGTTTCGTCCTTAGCGTCGCATATGTACGCTAGTTTTCAATTTATGCATAGTTCTCTCGTTAGGTCGTTTGTTCCTTCGTTTGTTCATCCTGTTTCTGTGTTTGTTCATCATAGTTCTTGCCTAGGACTCGTTAGATCCATAAAGTAGCGTGTTTGCTTTTAAATTTGTGTTGTGGTCCCAAAAGTTTTTACTTTTTGTGCGTGTGTTTGCTTTTAGGAGCGTGTAGTTGCTTTTTGTTTTAGTCATAGGTTGTCGTTTTGCATTGTTGTCCTCAATCATTGACTGTCCCAAAGAAATATCTTATCCATCATCCTTTAGACGCATTATACTCACGAATATTCTCTTTTGTTTTGACGAGGTACTTGACTCACTCGGCCAGCGCATCGCGTACGCACCAAGTCCATGTCGTCGTTCGAGAATCAACTTCTGATCGTATAGCCGCATCAGCGTATCAACATCCACATATCATCGTCTGTACCAACGTCCGACCAACATCGGCTGTCCGCACCAGTCGTCCATACCGTGTACCAGTCGTCTGTAACAGCCAACGCACCGGCCGACCATACCGCATATCATCGTGCGTACCAGTCGTCCGTATAAGCTGTCCGTACCAACGTCCAACCACCATTGGCCGTCTGTACTAGCCTTCCGTATCAACCGTCCATATCGACTTCCGATCACCGTCGGCCATCCGTACCATCCACCCGTACCATCGTCCCACCACCGTCGGCCGCACCTAGTCCCAAGTCCAAGATCGATACCCATGTTTGATTCAACATTGATCAAGTATGGAGCATGACGATCCTTACTCCGATGATGAACCATGGTACGAAGAACACCATGGCAGTGAACCAGAACCAGAGGACGAACCGTGGTACGAAGAACGTCAAGGCATTGATTCAGAACAAGAGGTTACCGAGGACGCATCACGGTACGAAGAGGACTGTAAAGAAGGTCCATAACCAGAGGGACACGGCATGGGTCATCAGACTACTATTGGCAGTCTACTTCACAAACCGCTACTCATCGCGAGCCATGGCCAACTAGTGACGAAGACTCCGATGGCGACAACTTGGGTCGTTACTACGTGCCACCCTGGCAATACCGAGAGCAGCAAGTGGTGTACCCGAGTTGCACCCATAGATTTCCGACCTTGTCACTGTACGGATCATCCAGCAAGTCTAATGCCTACCGCACCTGGAATCAAGGTCTTCCGAGCTGGTGTCCACACGCATCACCGGTCAACAAGCCTAGCCGCGGTCAAGACAAAGCCAAGGCAAGCATAGTGGGATCATAGACTAAATCAAGGGAACAAGCCTCAAGGAAGCCGGTGCCTTCTCCTGGAGCAACAAGTTTCATGGACGAGTTGATCTCTATCCAATCTCAACTCCAACACCTTGGTGAAATGTTGGGCCAAGTAGAGACATCTT
This sequence comes from Camelina sativa, assembly GCF_000633955.1. Taxonomy (NCBI): domain Eukaryota; kingdom Viridiplantae; phylum Streptophyta; class Magnoliopsida; order Brassicales; family Brassicaceae; genus Camelina; species Camelina sativa. Next base: position 10,456,379 of record NC_025689.1, read on the forward strand.
ACACCCATGGAAAATCATCACGGAACTAACACTTGGCCCTTGTGTCTTCACCAACGCCGGACCCGCGAGTTCCTCACCAGCCGGAACAAAGATGATTTGATGCGGAACAGGCCAAATACCAACTTGTTTGAGGACGCCGCACCAACGGAGCAAGTTGACTGTGTGCTGAGCTTAAGACTGGATTTCGGTCAACAAGTCGGTCCTGAAGGAGTCATTGGCCCGGGAAGAATCATAGAGACACCAGCTGAGCCTCCCGATCATCAAGCCATTACGCTCGGAGGTACAAGTCCAGGCCATCAAGCGAACCGTGGCAAACTCCTTACCGCTCCTGATCAAGACCGAGCCGACACTCGACCGCCATGTTCGGAGCAGGACACGGTGCGTGAGTCTTCACCCAGGACACGCGACGCCAAAGAAGATTCTGGCCGTGTGATCAGTTTACTATCCGGTGCTCACTCGGTAATGGGGAGTTTCAAGAAAGTAGAACCACCGAAGATGGCCATTGAAGGGTCTTTTCATTCGGTATTATTCTTGACTACTTCAAGTAGAATGCTCCAGCTGGGAGTTGCCAATACCGTGCCACCCTTCTCCACCCTTAGCGCCAAGACCACTACCGCACAAGGGCCTATGGCGAGGCATTTTTGCAACTTTGGTGCGGATCAAACTTTTGTGTGGCATCCAGGAGAGTCTCAGCAAGCAACCAAGGTTCATGAAGGGATTTGAGCGACCAATACCACTGGCCTTATCGGGGAAATCTTATCCTTTTCTCTAAAGGCCTTACTGTTTCCTTTTGATTCTGGTAAAATAAACCGTGGTTGAACTTTTGATGCTGCTGATTTGGGTTTCCTTTTTGATCCAGGTGATGAGCAAAGTTTTGAGGTCAAAACTTCTATAAGAGGGAGGGAATGATGTGAGCACAGGATCGGTCACTCGGCCATGAACACTCGCATCTCTCGGACACCTCTCGGACACCTCTCGGACAACACCCAAACACCTCTCGGACACCACTCGCCCACTCGTACCACCTGCGGGACAACTTGGGACCGGCCTTCCTAGTGATGTGCGGCACCAACCAGTCCCCAAGGATCATCAAGGAGGAGCAAGACAAGTCACATTATGGGCATTTCAAGCCAAGCTCCAACCTTTACACCAAGGGCTCATGGCTAGCATCACTAAAGAAGAGCCTAGGGCGCGACCAGATTTGGGAAGCTTGATATGTGTGTCTTCACCACCAAGCCAAGGTGAAGACATCCCTTAGCAATTAGAAGGAGCTGTACTCTTTTTCCTACTTTGGGTTTGTCCCAATAGGTTTACCAAAGAGGTTTTAATGAGGCAGCGAAATCTAGTGCATCTCCACTTCGTTCCCGCTTGGCTCATGACTTGGAAACATTCATTGACATGCTTAGGAGCCAAGGAAGTGAAGACCCTATCACCCACGTCCCACCAATGACGTGGCAACCCTATCTCCTTCTTTCCTTTCCTTTATCTCTTTTGAAATCTCTCTTGACCGTTGGATTGGTCTTTGTTTTCTTTTGCTTCTGCTTTTTCTTTATGGCCATGTGTATGGTTTAGATCATGGCCACGTTTTCTACGGTTAAGTGTTCCCTTATGTAAGCCTCCCTATAAAAAGGCCTAAACCCTTTTTGTAAAAGGCAGACTTGAATACTGAATTAATTTTCAAAGAGAGAATCTTTGTTTCTTGTCTCACTCCTCTCTTCCGCTCAAGTCTGGGACTTGGCTCCAGAGAAACCCTAGAAGGTTTGCGAACCGGGTTCGAGACCTTCTAGTCCAACCCTATCATGGTTCGTGCCATCTCTCGTGTGTCGTCGCAACGATCCACCCTTCTATCCACAGCGTCCGTCGTCCATCCGTACGCAGCATCCCATCAGACCATTTCCTTGAGAACCGATCGGGTCGAGTTTCTGACCAAGATGTTCTCCCATCTGACCATCCTTCCGGAGATTGCCGAGTCGAGTTATTCATCGGCAAATCTCGTCCTGCTTCCGTCCATCACTTCCGGAGATCTAAGAGTCAAGTTTCTTATCGGTCGATGCCCTCCATCCCATCAAGCCTTGAAGAGAATCAACTAGTTCGAAGGCCGATCGTCGTTCCGCAACCGGAGATCCGCGTCCGATCATCCGCAACAACCGTTTAACCGTCTGCAGCGTCTTTCCAACCGCAGCGTCCGTCCGTCCGTCCGTAGCGACCGTCCGTCCGAGTGACTCCGAAGATGACCGCGTCCGGCGCTCACATCAGACACCATCTGGTGTCGGTCGACACCCTTCTTTCAGATACGATGGATGATGCATGCTTTATATATTGCCTGGTTTGTTTTATTGATTGTTGTTGGTGGCATGTAGGGATCTTATTGCTTGTGTGTATAGCCCAGTAGATGGGAGGATTGCCTCACTGAGTGTTTATAAAATACTCATGCATCTCAATTTGTGTTTATGGTGAAGGTAAAGGCAAAGTGTGACCGTGGAATCAAGGCAATGAAGAGGAGGATGTTCTAGGGACTCGATTGGTTGTTGTCTGGCATTGCTAGGTTACTAGATTTGAGTCATTAGAATGTGGTTTAGATTGCTAGTTTTTATGATTCATGTTTTTTGGAATATTAGTTTATGGTTTTGGAATTAATATTGTTATATGATATTGGTTATTGGATATTATTAATATACTTATTTCCGCTGTTGGTTGTGTTTATGGTTAGGGCTAGTGAGTATGGGACCACTAGCTTAGATTATTATTATTATTATTATTATACTTATTATTTATTATTAAAAAAAAACGGGTCGGATCGTTTCAGTTGGTGACAGCTTATCTGTGGGAAGGTTGTTAAAGGGTGGGGACCAGGGTTCGAGGGACACCTGGCGCACCAATAACCTACTGGTTGATTTGGATATCCACAGTGATGGGTTAGGATCGATGCCCTGTAGGACAGCTTGGGGTCCATTGGAACGGCTAGCGGGGGTCTAGCAGGGTCCACGGACGGTCCATTGGGGCAGCTAGCAGAGGGCTAGTGGGGTCCGCGAGACGTGTTGTCACATTCCTACTCGAGTCATTTGTCTTTATTTTCTTAATCACAAAAGTAGTTTAATTTGTATTTTTCTTGTATTTTGATTGGCCGTTCTTTTCTTTTATTTGGTAAAATATATTTTTAGCATAATTAATGATTTTCAAATATGTTTAAGTCGGAATCCAAAGAGAAATGTATAAAAAAAATTTCTATTTTCTTTCATGCGTCAAAAGAAAAAATAAAAATTTATTCATGTGTAATGTGTCACGAGGTCTGAACCGGAGGACAAACAAGTTAAATGACTTAGGTACACTAATTATTATTATTATGTTTTGCAACTCGCCAATTTTGTTTTATGAAAATGGTGATATCTTTAGAGCCACTGAGTTTTTTTTACTAATAATTTTTTATTAAAAACATGTAATAAACTTAAGATACATATCAAAGCTAATACTCCTTATGTATCAAAGAGTGTAATTTCAGTATGTTGTAATAAATTAAGATAACTATGTAAATTTGTATTATACTGTTTTTAGATACACTAAACAATATTTTACTAATCAAGAAGTTGAAAAAACAGGGATAAAATAAAAATAGGCATGCTAGTCTCCTCATTTTTAAAAAGAAGACAAGTTTTTTTCATGTTTTTTTGGGCCCTTCTGTAAAGAATTATTTTACAATTTTGGCATATAGGCCTTTGTAAAATGCATAGTGGGCCACCTCCCTAATACGGTACAATAGGATACTTATGGAAGAACCTGGTTAAGTATTCGAATCAACGGTTAAAAGACAAGAAAAGAAGAGAACCTAAACATGGTCTGTTTGATTGGCCTATTTCGATTAAATCTTCTTATTAGCATTAAATCAAAACATTTGTATTTTGGAGTGAAGTTTAAATGAAATAAAAAGGAAGTGCAAAAATACTATTCATTGCAAAAAGGAAAATGATATAGCTCCATTTTTCTCCCAAAGGAAGGTAACAAACTTTATAATTGAAAGAAGATCCGCACAAAATAACATAACACTTAGAACACAAACATAATAACAATCAAATACAAATCTGAATATTAAGTTGGAGCTGGAGCATAAACAGGAGACGGAGGTGGAAAATATTATATAGTGCAAAAGGGAAAATGAAATAGTTCCATTGTTATCATCCAATTACATCAGGAAGGTAACAAACTTTATTGAAAGAAATTCCGCACAAAATAACATAACACTTAGAACACAAAGATGATAACAATCAAATACAAATCTGGATATGGAGCTAGAGCTGGAGCTGTAGCTGGAGCATAAACAGGAGACGGAGGTGGAACAAGATATCCAGGCATGAAGACAATTGGGTAACCCCTCGTGCTTCTCCTTCTTCTTTGGGGTGTCAACAAATATCCTTTGATCACTCTCTGCATCCATTTTTGTGCACACTCGGTGAAATTTGTAAGGCTTTCTCTGCAAGAACGAATAGCAAATAGTTGATTGGTAGAGAGACTGTAGGATGGATGATAAGAGAGGAAGTTTACTACTTAAATAGATTTTATTTCTTCTTTCTTTTTTGGTCAAAATTTTAGGTTCTTCGTTTTTCTATTTGAGTCATTTGTCTTTACTTTCTTTATCACAAAAGTAGTTCAATTTGTATGTTTCTTGTATTTTGATTGGCCGGTCTTTTATTTTATTTGGTAAAATATATTTTTAACATAATTAATGATTTCCAAATATGTTTAAGTCAGAATCCAAAAGGAAACGTATAAGAAACGTTTTTATTTCTTATCTTGCGTCAACAAAAAATAAAAATTTATTAGTGCGTAATGTGTCACAAGGTCTGAACCAGAGGACAAACAAGTTAAATGACTTAGGTACACTAATTATTATTATCTTTTGCAACTCGCCAATTTTGTTTTATGATAATGGTAATATCATTAGAGCAACTAAGTTGTTTTTTTTTACTAATAATTGTTTATTAAAAAAAACGTAATAAACTTTAGATACATATCAAAGCTAATACTCCTTATGTATCAAAGAGTGTAATTTCAATATGTTGAAATAAATTAAGATAACTATGTAAATTTATAGTATACTATTTTTAGATAAACTAAAAATACTTTACTAATTAAGAAGTTGAAATAATAGGGATAAGGCGAAATTAAGCATGCCATTCTCCACATTTTAAAAAACTAAGAAAAACTTTTTTCTTGCTTATTTTGGGCCCTTTTGTAAAGAATTGTTTTACAAATTTGGCATATAGGCCTTTGTAAAATGTCTAGTGGGCCACCTCCCTAACACGGGACAATGGGATACTTATGGAAGAACATGGGTAATTATTCGAACCAGCGGCTGAAAAACGAGAGAAGAAGAGAACCTAGACATGGTTTGTTTGTTTGATTGTCCTATTTCGATCAAATCTTCTTAATAGCATTGAATCAAAACATTTGTACTTGTGAATGAAGTTTAAATGAAATAAAAAGGAAGTGGGAAAATACTATCCAATGCAAAAAGGAAAATTATATAGCTCCATTGTTCTCCCTAAGGAAGATAACAACCTTTATAATTGAAAGAAGATCCGCACAAAATAACATAACACTTAGACCACAAAGATAATAACAATCAAATACAAATTTAGATATAGAGTTAGAGCTGGAGCATCAACAGGAGACGAAGGTTGAAATATTATCTAGTGCAAAAAGGAAAATGAAACAGTTCCATTGTTTACATTAGGAAGGTAACGAACTTTACTAAAAGAAGATCCGCACAAAATAAAATAACACTTAGAACACAAAGATGATAACAATCAAATACAAATCTGGATATGGAGCTGGAGCTGGAGCATAAAAAGGAGACGGAGGTGAAACAAAGTATCCAGGCATGAAGACAATTGGGTAGTCCCTCCTGCTTCTCCTTCTCCTTGGGGTGTCAACAAATATCCTCTGATCACTCTCTGCATCCATTTTTTCGCACACTCAGTGAAATTTGTATGCCTTTCTCTGCAGGAACGAATAGCGAATAGATGATTGGTAGAAAGACTCTAGGATGGATGATAAGAGAGGAAGTTTACAACTTAAGTAGATTTTACTTCTTCTTTAATTTTTGGTCAAAACTTTAGGTTCTTCTTTTTCCTACTCGAGTTATTTGTCTAAACTTTCTTTATCACAAAAGTAGTTTAATTTGTATTTTTCTTGTATTTTGATTGGCCGGTCTTTTCTTTTATTTGGTAAAATATATTTTTAGCATAATTAATGATTTTCAAATATGTTTAAGTCGGAATCCAAAGGGTAATGTATAAGAAAATTTTCTATTTCCTTTCATGCGTCAAAAGAAAAAATAAAAAATTATTCGTGTGTAATGTGTCACGAGGTCTGAACCCGAGGACAAACATTTTAAATGACTTAGGTACACTAATTATTATTATGTTTTGCAACTCGCCAATTTTGTTTTATGAAAATGGTGATATCTTTAGAGCCACTGAGTTTTTTTTACTAATAATTTTTTATTAAAAACATGTAATAAACTTAAGATACATATCAAAGCTAATACTCCTTATGTATCAAAGAGTGTAATTTCAGTATGTTGTAGTAAATTAAGATAACTATGTAAATTTGTATTATACTATTTTTAGATATACTAAACAATACTTTACTAATCAAGAAGTTGAAAAAACAGGGATAAAATGAAAATAGGCATGCTAGTCTCCTCATTTTTAAAAACTAAGACAAATTTTTTTCTTGTTTTTTGGGCCCTTCTGTAAAGAATTATTTTATAAATTTGGCATATAGGCCTTTGTAAAATGCATAGTGGGCCATCTCCCTAATACAATACAATATGATACTTATGGAAGAACCTGGTTAAGTATTCGAACCAGCGGCTGAAAAACGAGAGAAGAAGAGAACCTACACATGGTTTGTTTGTTTGATTGTCCTATTTCGATCAAATCTTCTTAATAACATTGAATCAAAACATTTGTATTTGTGAGTGAAGTTTAAATGAAATAAAAGGAAGTGAGAAAATACTATCCAGTGCAAAAAAGAAAATGATATAGCTGCATTGTTCTCCCTAAGGAAGGTAACAAACTTTATAATTGAAAGAAGATCCGCACAAAATAACCTAATACTTAGAACACAAAGATAATAACAATCAATTACAAATCTGGATATTGAGTTAGAGCTGGAGCATAAATAGGAGACGGAGATGGAACCAGGTATCCATGTATGGAGAAAAATGAGTAATCTCTCATGCTTCTCCTTCTCCTTGGGGTGTCATCAAATATCCTCTAATGACTCTCTGCATCCATCTTCACGCACACTCGAGGAAATTTGTATGGCTTTCTCTGGAAGAACGGAGAACAAATAGTCGATTGCTAGAGAGATTGCACGGTGAATGGTAAAATAGAAAGTTGACTACTTAAATAGATTTTAGTTTCTTCTTAGTTTCATTTTTTTGGTCGAAATTTTAGGTTCTTCGTCGTGCAGTTTTTCATACTCCAGTCATTTTTCTTTACTTTATTCACAAAAGTAATTTTACTTTGTTCAAAAAAAAAGTATTTTTACTTTGTTTTTCTTGTACTCTGATCGGCCCGTCTTTTCTTTTGTTTGGTAAAATATATATTAACATAGTTAGTGATATGCGTCAAAGAAAAAGAAAAAAATTATTAGTGTGTAACATGTCACGAGATCCAAACCAGATGACTAACAAGTGTTTTTTTTTTAATTTAATATTAAATTGTATTCAAAGAAAAAGATACTGTTTACAAAACTTGTGTATAGAAAGTCTTCAACATTTTTAAAAATAAAACAAGTAAGCATATCTAGTAAAATCTGGCAGCAAACCAGGTTTGGATGCTAGTATCCTCGCCTTTCATGGTGCTTAGCCGGTTACGGACATTTTTATCTATCAGCTTGACTAACTTCTCTACCGTAGTAGGTGGTTCTCCATGACGCCGACCATTCCTCTCCAACCATATTGAGTAAGTGTTCTGAAAAGCATAACCGTTAAGGTCACTAACAAGTTAGACGACTTAAGGTCTCTAATTACTAACAGGTTAAACGACTTAATTTCACTAATTAATTTTATGTTTTGCAGCTCACCAATTTTGTTTTATGATACTTGTTATATCTTTAAAGCCACCAAGTTTGTTTTTCATTCATATTAAAGCTAATACCCCTTATGTATCACAAAGTGTAATTTCAACATGTTGCGCATAAACACAAATATATATATGTAAATTTTTAGTATACTATCTTTACATACATTAAAAACTTTTTCTAATCAGTTAGTTGAAATAATAGGTAATAAAATGATATTAGATATTGAACATACAAACGATATTTTTTATGAAACAAATAAATAAAGTCTTAAAACCATATTATTTGTGAAATAGAAGGAGTACTAGCTAATTAAAAATTTAAATAAAAGATACAAAAATGTCACAGAACCTTTAGTTGTAGTTGGATCACTATTTTTATTGGATAATGCGTATCACTTCGACTTTATTTGACGAGTTTTGGCCTACCATCCTATCTCAATTTACAAAATTGGGGTTTCATGAGGCTTAAAATTTTCGTTGGGGAAGACAAAGCATAAACAAAACAAATACTGTTTTTTTTTTCGATCATGCGGCAAATTCAAGCTTCAGGTTATTGCCGGCACATTTGGATTTGAAGCTCTAGTCAAGTTTTGTTTCTCATTTACTTACATTGAATTATAAAAGAGAGGAACGTTTCGTGCTGATCAATTTATATATATAGGTAACGGAATTGTATCTAAAGGATGGACAATGGGAGATCTATGGAAGAAACTGGTCGAATATTCGAACCAGATCAAGGTTAAAAAGCAACATGAAAATTAAAGAAGAAACCCTAAATTTGGTTTGTATGATTATGAATTTATGATACATTGACTTATAACTTATTTCGATTGCATGACCATAGCATTGATTCAAGAGTATATATACTAGATGACTATACTTTTAGAAATAATTCATAAAATAACTATCACCCATGTCATATGTCCCCTATGCAACTTAAAATTACGTTGCTCTCCTCCTGTCTCTTTTTTTATTTTCTCTTTCTTCTCTCCTCTGTGTTCACCATCTTCTTCATCTTCATGTCTCTAATAGCGACAATCACCATAACCACCACCACCAAATCCTTTACTTTTATTGTATGTTACTGGATCTCTTTTTTATTTCATACACTACTCCCTTCATTGGATCTCTTTACCATTGGATCTCATTTTCCAATTTTCCACTCTTCTGCTGCTCATCTCTCATTCTATATCTAAATTTTTTCCTTTTGGTTTGGCTTTATCGGTGCTTGCTCCCCCCCCCCCCCCCNCCCCCTCTCTCATCTCTAGTCTGATATCTCTGCAACGCAAGCATGACATATGAGATTAAGAATAATTCATGTAATTCTAAGCTGTTGCATGTTTTTTTCATTCTTGTAAATATATGACATACCCCATCTATTTTTTATTTGGAAGTTTAATACCTGGTCTTTTTTGGTTGGAAGAATAATACCTCATCTAATTAGTATTGGTCTAAAAATACTTCATTTTTAAAGTTGTTGGTAAATTCGTACCCGTGACTTAACATCTGTTAACGGACGTTAAAGAATTAGTTGATGGTGTTAATTTATAAATAAACGTGATAAGTAGATATATATAACTGCTAGAAAATAATAACGATTAGATTCTCATGGTGTGGTGGTTACAAAGTATTTATTTTCTCAACGAAACCTAGGTTCGTAGATCTGAGGTTCTTGTGTCTTTCTTCTACGTCTGATGAGACATAACCAACCTGCGAGTGTAAGAATAGCCAAACCCAAAACAAAAGCTCCAATCGCAATGCCTAGGGATCTCTTCCGCTCCCGCCACCGCCACGTCTTCTCACTGCTTACCCGAAACTCAACCCTACCGACGTCACTCCTCCTTCTCAACCCGTCCCACCGTAGCCACCACCATGCCGTCGGAGATCTGTTCGTTGGTTGGTTTAATTGAAGGTTGGACATCACCGCCGCTGCTAATGAAGAAGACGATATATTTACGAGTTTGCCATTAGTTTTAGTGGGGGTTATTGGTTTAAGATTTGAAAAGAGTTTTAAAGACTTTAAATGTTATGTAGAATCTGTGGTTATTAGATCAAGATTTTGTTAAACTCTGTTAAAATTTAGTGTTATTAGTTTGTGATTTGTAAAAAGTCATTTAAAATCTTAACAAATCTGAGTTATTGGATTCAGACTTTTATAAAATCATTAAAAATTTTGTGTTATTCAATTAAAACAAAAGAATCTAGGATTGTTAATGAGTTCAATTATTATGTTATTGGTTCATGATTTTAGACACTTTCTTTACAAAATAAAGTCATGGAAAGTATCATAAAAATACAGGGATTATTTGGAAGACTTTACAAGATTTTAGAAAATTAATCAACAAAACTCTTTAGCAATCTTTAACAATCTTTCACTTATTCATTTTTAATGATTTTGTTGAACTCTTCAAAAATCTTCATAAATCTCAAACCAATACAACCCCCTAATAAAATTTGGAAAATAATAACGCAGAAGCATGGAGTCGAACCCAGGTTTAGATTGAAAAACCTCTTTGTTACCACTACACCATGAGAAACTTAACATCATAGTTTGTTAACAAGTCTAGATATCTACTTATCACGTTTATCTATAAATTAACACCGTCAACTAATTCTTGAACGTCATTAACGGATATTAAGTCACAGGTACGAATTTACCAACAACTTTAAAAATGAAGTATTTTTAGACCAACACTAATTAGATAAAGTATTTTTCTTCCAACAAAAAAGATCGGTATTAAACTTCCAAATAAAAAATAGATGAAGTATTTTTTAGCTTTTTTCCCCTTAAAAAAAACTTTATTTACTAACTATTTCTGCCAAAATGTTATTCTCTCTATTTTTTCTTTTACCATGGTTATCTACCAAAGTTGCTCTTGATTCAACAGGTTGGTACTTATAACAAAACAAAAATTATTTGTTTCTGACGTGTCATACTCCTATTTGATATAACTTTGGTGTAGTACGATTCTATCCCAATTAACAAACAGAACAGAGGTTTCTGTAGGGTTTTAAGTTTTGTTTTTGTTGTTGTTTTGCTGGGGAAGAAGAAGAAGAAGCAGAGGCAAATACAAATACAGCTTTCAAATCGACTTGCAAAAACACAACTCAAGTTTTGTTAATTTTTTCTATTCAATTATATTTTCTTCCTCTTGTCCTTTTTTTTTTTTTTTTGTCTGGGCGATTCAATTTTGGAATTGAACTTGAAAAATCTCTTTCGGTGTTTAGATTTTGTTTTCAGGAGAAATGATTCTTCCATATTCGACACAGTTCACTTGCCCTGTTCAAGAAAATGGATTTAGCTCTTCCCTTTTATTATTTCCCCATTTCCAAAGACATCGTTTTGACGTTGTCGGTTCGGTGAAGATTGCTTCCTCCTCCTATTCGGTTAGTCTCCGAATCACATAATTCTCTTTAGTTTTGATTACACGAGTCACAAATTGTTTAAATTTGAAACCTTTTTGTTGTGCTCTGACGTATGGGGTGGTAAAGAAGGGGAATGTTACGAGGTCAAGAAGAAATGTGAAAGCTTTTGGGTTAGTTGATAAACTTGGGAAAAAGGTATGGAGAGAAAAAGAAGAAGATAGTGACAGTGAAGATGAGGAAGATGAGGAAGTGAAAAAAGATACCTCTGGAGATGAAGCGAGTCTTGATGATCCAGAAGAGAGAAGGGAATGGAGGAAGACGATAAGAGATGTGATTGATAAGCATCCAGATGTGGAAGAAGATGAAGAGATTGATATGGTTGAGAAGAGGAGGAAGATGCAAAAGCTTCTTGCTGATTACCCACTTGTTGTGAATGAAGAGGATCCTGATTGGCCTGAGGATGCTGATGGTTGGGGGTTTAGTTTCAACCACTTCTTTAACAAGATAACGATTAAGAATGAAAAGAAGGAGGATGATGATGACGATGATGAAGGAGATGATAGTGAGAAGGAGATTGTTTGGCAAGATGATAACTATATACGCCCGATTAAAGATCTCACAACTGCAGAATGGGAGGAGACGGTGTTCAAAGATATCAGTCCTCTCATGGTTCTTGTTCACAACCGCTACAAAAGGTTGGTTGTAGTAACAGTTTGTTTTACTGAAAATTTTTTTTATGCTAGTGGTCTCTTTCATTTCGTTATACTTGGCTATAGTAGTTCTAGCTTTGTTGTTAAAATTTGATACGAGTTTGGGCTAATTCCAGGCCAAAGGAAAACGAAAAATTCAGGGAAGAATTAGAGAAAGCGATTCAGGTAATATGGAACTGTGGACTTCCTTCACCAAGGGTAAGTTTTTGAACATCTCTTTACCAATTTCAAAACCATTCTTAAATTCTGCTGTCTGTTATGTTCTGTGCTTTAATCCTCCTCCTGGGTCATTATTACTTCCAGTGTGTTGCTGTTGATGCTGTGGTTGAGACAGATTTAGTCTCTGCATTGCAAGTATCTGTGTTCCCAGAGATCATCTTCACTAAAGCCGGAAAGATACTATACCGTGAGAAAGGTATTGTCTCGAAACCTAAAACTGTTCAGTACCAAAATCTCTAACCATATTGTTGTACTTAGAACAGTTAAACATATTTTCAGGCATTAGAACAGCAGAAGAGCTTTCAAAAATCATGGCCTTCTTCTATTATGGAGCTGCAAAACCACCTTGTTTAAATGGTGTGGATAATTCACAAGAACAGATTCCTTTAGTCGATGTAAGTGTCAATTAAGCATAAGCCTTTGTGATCTTTGTAATGTATGAACTAAAGAAGTAATCAATCTTTTGAATGTGAAATATATGTTTTCTTTTGTTTTTTGAAATTGCTATTTATAGAACATGATATGAGTCACAGAAGCAGAGACTTCGCGTCCGTAAACACTTGATCACCATGTTTCTCTCTCTCGTGACGTGCTCTCTTCTCCCTTTCTCTCTCCCTCTCTCTCAATCTCTCCTTCTCATTTCCTCTTCATGGTTGGATTCGTTCCGGTTTCCAAATTTCTTCATTTCGTGAGTTCTTTTGATCTTCTTCTTCCATGGATTCGGTTATCATTGAAGCAGATGAGCGGGAGGCGCTGGCATCACTCGTCCCCGCTCATCCGCTGCCACCGCGTAAAACGCATTCCTATGTTGAGCAATGTGAACAGAAGCCTCACCACCCGATCCGCAAATATAGCCTTGATGAGGGCTCTAAATCTGTAACGTCGGATTCTGAAGCTATATATTTTGATTCCTCCGGCGAGTTCTCTACCGAAGGAGTAGTCATCATCGATGGCAGAACCGGTGACGAAAGAGGTAACGGGGAGGATTACGGTTTTGTCACACCTCCATCCAAACCAGCATCACAGCTAGGTGGAGATGACGGTGGCAGGGAGGATGGTATCGAGTCCCTTCCAGAATTCATCGGCGCAGGAGGCGGCACTGACGTATTCAAAGTGCCGGTGCGTGCTGCGGTGAATCCTGGACGGCCGCCATGTCTGGAACTCCGACCGCATCCGTTAAGAGAGACACAGACGGGAAAGTTTCTCAGAAACATTGCTTGCACAGAAAGTCAGCTATGGGCGGGACAAGAGAACGGCGTGAGGTTCTGGAACTTGGAGGAAGCATACGAGGTTGGTTGTGGCCTTGGTGGGCAGGTACGTCGAGGGGATGAGGATACAGCGCCGTTTCATGAATCTGTTCCGACCTCACCTGCCTTGTGTTTGATGATTGACCACGGCAATAGGCTTGTGTGGACTGGCCACAAGGATGGCAAAATTAGGGCCTGGAAAATGGATCAGCCGAGTACGACTAGTGCGGATGGTTCAAAGCCTTTCAAGGAACGACTCTCATGGCAAGCTCATCGTGGTCCTGTGAATTATATTGTCATAAGCTCATATGGTTAGTGTTCTCTGATTCTAGAGAGTTAATCTAGTTTTTGATGGTTCGTATTTGTATTCTCCAATCTTTTTGGTCTCTTCTTTTTTATGTTGCAGGTGATATGTGGTCATGTTCTGATGGCGGATTGATAAAAATATGGACGTTGGATTCTTTAGAGAAGTCTCTGGTGCTTAAGCCGGAGGAGAAGCATATGGCTGCATTGTTAGTGGAGAGGTCTGGCATTGACCTGAGGAGCCAAGTTACTGTCAATGGTACATGCAGCATATCTTCATCAGATGTCAAGTTTTTGTTAGTTGATACAGTAAGAGCTAAAGTGTGGGCTGTGCAGCACCTATCGTTCTCAATCTGGTAGGTTTTTTTGTTTAATGACATGCAATAGTCTCTGTTGTGGTTCTACTATGATTATTCAAAGAGATCTATCTGTGCAGGGATGCCCAGAATAAAGAGCTTGTGAAAGTTTTTAATATTGATGGCCAAGTCGAAAATCGTGTGGACATGCCACCAACGCAAGGTCAACAAGTTGAAGAAACGAAA
>NC_025689.1:10472188-10478284 GCF_000633955.1 Camelina sativa
ACTCATGGTGGTGTAAGAGGATGGTATGTGACATCTCCAGGACCTCTGGACAGCGTAATCCGAACGGAACTCTCTCAAAAGGAAATGACCTATGCTCGACAAGACAGTGTTAAAATCTTGGTTGGTACCTGGAATGTTGGTGAAGGGCGGGCCTCACGTGGGGCGCTTGTGTCTTGGCTGAGTTCTGCTGTTTCAGATGTCGGCATTGTTGCTATTGGGTTGCAAGAGGTGGATATGGGGGCTGGTTTCCTAGCCATGTCCACTGCTAAGGAAACGGTAACTCCTTTTCTTACAGTTATTTACTCATGACTATTTTTCTCAAATCAAAACCGGTTGACCAGATCATTAACACAACTACAGACTGGTCCAGTACTACCTAGGATCACTAGTTATTGAGATTAACTTTCTTCACTAAAATGTTAAAATGTTGCATGCGGATTCATATGCTTAATACCGGGACAATGCTGTTTGTCTACATATTTTACGTCAGCTCATATTGGTGTTTCGGTTGTAGGTAGGGGTTGAAGGAAGTGCCGTGGGACAATGGTGGCTTGATGCAATTGGAAATGCACTGGATGAGAGAAATACTTTTGAACGTATGGGTTCAAGGCAGTTAGCAGGACTGCTAATATCTCTTTGGTAGGAAAAGTCATTTCAGATGTGTTACATTTTTTGGTTTCTCGAGTGGTTGCAGGTGGACCAGATAACAGTCATTTCTTTCCTTACATAGCACTTTAAGTCTTTAACCTGTCTTAAGAGTGTAAAGTTAAATCATATATTCCAGGTTAATCATCTTTTGTCACATCATGTCGTATAACTTTCTGTTTAGGGTGAGGAAGAGTATAAGAACACATGTCGGAGATCTTGATGTCGCAGCAGTTCCATGTGGCTTTGGCCGCGCCATTGGCAACAAGGTTTGCCTTTACATCTCTCTTTCGCTTGGTTCTGTACTTCTGTATGACACAAAATTATTTAGTCTGATGCATGATCCAATAATCAATGATAATGGATTTTGATGGCTAACCTCCGATGAAAATGAGTCATCATTGTTGATCTTATTGCTCACATATTATTGTTCCTACATTGTCAAAAACAGGGAGGTGTGGGTTTGAGAATCAGAGTTTATGACAGAATTATGTGCTTTGTGAACTGTCACTTGGCTGCTCACCTGGAGGCAGTTACTCGGAGAAACGCGGATTTCAATCACATATATCGGTCAATGGTCTTCTCTAAAGGACAAAGTGTATATACTGCTGCAGCTGGTATAGTACCGTACCTGTTTTTGTCTTGCTCTCTTGGCTTCTCCACGTACTTATTTTGGCTCCTTTATTCTTCTGGCTTGCCATGGGCCCTCTCTCTTGCAGCTGGTGCGTCAACTTCTGCTCAAGCTCTAAAGAATAACACTGTAAGAACTTACTATACTAGCATTGCTAACAGCATTTATAATTTTGGTTCACAATCTTCGTCTCAAGCTCCTGTTGTTTGTCCCTTGCTAATGTTATTGTTCGTTTTCTTTTCTTTCCTAGAATACAAACATCAGCAGTGAAGAGGAGAAGTCTGATTTAGCAGCAGCAGATCTGGTTGCATTTTTCGGTGACTTCAATTATAGGTTGTTTGGTATAACCTATGATGAAGCGAGAGACTTCATTTCCCACCGGTCTTTTGATTGGCTTAGAGAGAAAGACCAACTNTATTTAGTCTGATGTATGATCCAATAATCAATGATAATGGATTTTGATGGCTAACCTCCGATGAAAATGAGTCATCATTGTTGATCTCATTGCTCACATATTATTGTTCCTACATTGTCAAAAACAGGGAGGTGTGGGTTTGAGAATCAGAGTTTATGACAGAATTATGTGCTTTGTGAACTGTCACTTGGCTGCTCACCTGGAGGCAGTTACTCGGAGAAACGCGGATTTCAATCACATATATCGGTCAATGGTCTTCTCTAAAGGACAAAGTGTATATACTGCTGCAGCTGGTATAGTACCGTACCTGTTTTTGTCTTGCTCTCTTGGCTTCTCCACGTACTTATTTTGGCTCCTTTATTCTTCTGGCTTGCCATGGGCCCTCTCTCTTGCAGCTGGTGCGTCAACTTCTGCTCAAGCTCTAAAGAATAACACTGTAAGAACTTACTATACTAGCATTGCTAACAGCATTTATAATTTTGGTTCACAATCTTCGTCTCAAGCTCCTGTTGTTTGTCCCTTGCTAATGTTATTGTTCGTTTTCTTTTCTTTCCTAGAATACAAACATCAGCAGTGAAGAGGAGAAGTCTGATTTAGCAGCAGCAGATCTGGTTGCATTTTTCGGTGACTTCAATTATAGGTTGTTTGGTATAACCTATGATGAAGCGAGAGACTTCATTTCGCACCGATCTTTTGATTGGCTTAGAGAGAAAGACCAACTTAGGCAAGAGATGAATGAGGGAAAAGTGTTCCAAGGAATGCGTGAGGCGTTAATCACCTTCCCGCCAACTTACAAATTTGAAAAGAATAAACCAGGTCTTGGAGGTAAAAAATAGATCTTGAAATACTCTGCAAATTTCTCACTAACGAAACAAGCTTTTAGGAAGAGAAAGATTTGGACAATGTTAATTGATTTCTATGCTGCTCCTATCTCCAGGGTATGATTCAGGGGAGAAAAAGCGAATACCAGCGTGGTGTGACAGAGTTATATATAGAGACAATCAATCACTCACATATTCGGAGTGTAGTTTGCAGTGTCCTGTAGTTGCATGTACTATAATGTAATGTTCCATATCACGATCTTTTCTCTCTTTTCTTCCCCCTTCCCTCTTTCCCAACACCCTCCTCTGCATTGTGTTTGCAGGTATGAAGCTTGTATGGATGTGACTGAGAGTGATCACAAACCCGTGCGGTGCAAAATTCATGCTAACATAGCTCACACCGATAAATCTGTGCGAAGACAAGAGCTAGGGAAAATAGTAAGGTCCAATGAGAAACTCGCTTCCATGTTCGAGGAACTAAAATTGGTTCCAGAAACATCAGTGAGCACCAACAACATTCTTCTTTATAGTCAGGACACATTCATCTTTACAATCAGAAACACTTCAAACTCGAGTAGAGCCATCTTCAACATCGTCTGTAAGGGTCAAACTCTCGTTAGAGAGGATGGAGAGGACCCCGAGAATAATTCTCGAGGCACATTTGGTCTCCCTCGCTGGCTCGAGGTTATTATTCTCCTTTTATACCAATGATTTCCCAGTTGACAAGATTTAATAATATTTATTACAAAAATCTCTAGGTTTCTCCAGGAGCTGGGATTATAAAACCAGATGCTTCACTGCAGGTGAAGGTTCATCATGAAGACTTTCACACCTCAGACGAGTCCATTGATGGCATCCAACAAAACCCATTTTGTGAAGACAGTTCTGACAAAGAAGTGACCCTGATCATAATCGTTCAGGGAAGCTGCTCGACCAGAACAACAAGCCACTCTATCAAAGTCCGTCACTGCTCGTCAGCTGCCAAATCCCTTAGTATTGTTCATTCTAAAACGACCAGCATGACAAAGACTCTAGAGGGTTCCACTCGTTACCAGACAGAGTCTAACCGCGGTGGAAGCACCAGACACAGAACCGATGACTCCACCAGACGTGGTTGATGATGATTCCTGTTAACATCACAACTATAGCTAGATCTTAGGAACAGAACTGTGATGCCATCAAAGGAAATGCTAACAGACCCACTAGGAGATTGAAATTCTTATATTCAAAACTAAGATTCGGGTTACATTCAGTTATAGTTTCTTCATTTTCATTCTTTGATTCATCGGATAACAGAGCAGATTGCTTTGAGATTGTTCTTCAGAGTACTGTGAACTTCTCTCTCTGTCTCTCTTTGTCTCTCTCTCGAAAGGAAGACATTTCACAGCTAATGAACTCATAACAGATATGTTATTCTAGTCGAGAAGCTCAGATAGCAATGGCTTACAGGTACAAAAATACAAGTATATATTGGTTATTCTTACATTCTGGGGAGACCTCATTGTCCAAATTCTCTACAAATCAGAGGGCATACATTCTCTTATTGTATTCACCATTTAGAATATCTGAATCAGACGGCATACGAGACATAGAGAAAGACTGAGACTTGCTTCTCTCTTTCCTTATGCCCCTCAATTTAGACTCCTCCATCCTATGCATGACCACACAATAGCACATCGCACCAATCGTAGTCAACATAATCGTGCCGCCGATAACAGTGGCACACACAGCCAACCAAATCTCCTGTTTGCCAACAACAATATAAGAGAGAGAAACAAAGGCAATGGATATGAACAAACAAGCACACCACATGAGCTTGTTGATCACAAACACAAGCTTCTTCTTTGCCTTCTGCTCAATCACAACAACCGAAGTCTGCACCACAACAACAGCTAGGGATATAAACAATGCCAAGCTGTCAAAGATGAAGAAGACCAGAAACGGTGCTTTGTTTGCTATATGAGCTTGTCCTAGCAATGATCCTTTCGACCGGTCCTCTTCGTACTGACCGGGTATTGTGAAGATTGCTGCAAAAGCCACCGTGGCAATAAGTACAGCCACCACAGTTGCTGAGTTTATAGCGTTGTTTAGACCGCTAATGTGAAGTTTCTTGAGTCTTTTTGCTATCTTCTGGACTCTTACACCTGTTTGTCTGGATTGCTGGAGCTGAGATTGTACCTCGTGTTTGATGTCGCTGACTGTTTGCTTTAGTTGCTTAGCTGGGTTTTGAGGCTTTCCGAGATCTTTAGCTGTAGCGGCTCCTGCTTCCTTCAGAACTGACACAAGCTCTGCGTTTCCTATTTTCTCAGCGATATCTAGTGGTGTATCTCCAGCTTTGTTTATAGGATTGAGGTTAATGCCTTCAAAAGATACCAAACACCGCACTATCTGCAGAGAAGTCAATTAACAGTTTACATGAGAACTAAAAAAGGATCATTACAGTTGAGAAAAGTAAAGAGCCATTACCTTAATACGCCCCTTGTTTGTGGCAATGTGCAATGGCGTATTTCCTTTATTATCCTCAACGCTCAAAACCGCAACATCAGGTTTCACCAACTCCACAACAATCCCATCATTTTGACCTTTCACAGCCATGTGAAGAGCAGTTTGCCCTTTCTTATCGGTTCTAAACCCAATGCTTGGATCATTACCTATCAGAGATTTAACAACTTCCACATGACCCATCCTTGCTGCAGAGTGAAGCGCAGTTTTACCGTTGTTCTTAGCAATCTTAGCCAGATTTGAGTCCGTCTCCAAAAGAAGATTCACCACATCAATGTGTCCTTGTGTTGCAGCTGTGTGTAAGGCAGTTGTACATGATAAATCCGTTGTCATTGCCAAATTTGGGAATGCCTCCAACAGTATCTTCAACACCTCTGCAAAAGAAAGACAAACCAAGTAAGAGAACAATCCATTGAGAATAGAGAAAGATTTGAAGATAGTCAAAAATCTGTATACCGAGATGGCCTTGTTTGGCTGCAACATGGAATGGATCAAACCCGTTTCTAGCAGCGATGGAAGCAGTCTCAAGGTCCATATGCGTCAACATCTCCTCAACAACAACCGAATGCCCATTTTCTGCTGCAGTATAAAGAGGAGTCTCTCCTTCAAGATTCTGCTTTGACAACAACTCTTTCAACTCATCCCCACAACCTCGAATCAGTTCTTTAACCTTACTTAAGTTCCCAGTTCGAGCAGCGATATGAAGAGAAGAGTCTCCTCTTTTCCCAGGTGATTCAGTCTTCTTCCTCCTCTCACCTATAAAACTCAATTGCCTCTCCATAACCACACGGAAGCTCTTCTGCTTCTCTAAAAAACCACCACGGAAACTCTTCTGCCTCTCCATTGTTGCTTTGCCAAAACTAGGTAGCTTCTCCATAACACCACGTTTATGATTATCATTCTCAACGTTGTTGACACCTCGAAAACTCTGTTGCTTCTCCATTGATCTCCCGAGTCTGCTTTGCTGATAGTTCTCTACACTAACACCTTGGAAACTCACTTGTTTCTCTAAAGCTCTGGCCTTTCTCGGTTGATTCTCAACCACACATCGGAAACTCTGTTGTTTCTCCATTGACTTTGTC
>NC_025689.1:10482727-10533714 GCF_000633955.1 Camelina sativa
TAACACCTTGGAAACTCACTTGTTTCTCTAAAGCTCTGGCCTTTCTCGGTTGATTCTCAACCACACATCGGAAACTCTGTTGTTTCTCCATTGACTTTGTCGGCTTCTCTTGTGTTTGGTTTAACATAATACCATTAAAGCTCTGTTGCTTCTCTCCCACAGGACTGTTCTGTTTCTCCTCCATTATAGTCATATCTACGATTTTACTCGAATTTATTTATCGTCGTTATCAACAAAACTACCTAAACCCAGATGATCTAAGTCTCCCCCCAAATCTAACCAAACAAAAAACCCTAATCTCTAATTACACACAAATCTTGAGAAGACAAAAAAAAAGGACTAAGCTTTTGATGACATCATCACCTCAAAGAATCCATGTATATCAAGATGAAGACAAGACTCAAGAGTTCATGTCGAATCGTCCCCTAAGCTGTCAAGAAACTTGGAACTCGATTAAAAGATCGGAGATTGAAGCTGATTCAGTTACCTCCAGAAGACCAAGAGAAACAACACCAAAAAAGCTGGAATTTAAACAAGGGTTTGAAAAAAAAGCTTAAGCCTTTCTCGTGCTATCTGACCACATGTGTGAAGTTTGTTGTTGTTAGGCCGGAGACGAAGAAGAAGAACAAGAAGCTGCGAAAAGAGAAGAGAGAGAGAAGGTGTCAGAAGAAGCAGAACATCAACATCATAATCAGTTTGAAGAATTTCAGCAGCCACAAACTCTTTTGTTAGTGCCTTCTTTATTTAAAAAATAAACACGCTTTTATTTCACCTCACTCTCTCTCTATGTAATGATAAGAGATAATTATAAAAGTTGAAACTTTTTTTTTTGGTTTTGTCGACTATATAATTTATTTTTCTGCAAAGAGTCTTTTCATTTCATTGACTCTTCTATGGATGGATGGATAGTGCCATGTCACCTAATCCAAGTTGAAAGTCTAAACAAGAGCTAGTAGGACACAACTTTTGTTATAAAAGTTTGAGTCAGTCTCACTTAGTTAGAGGTTTTTTTTTTTATGTATTGTTTATCACTTTGTTAGTTAATTAACGATTTCTTTCTTTTATTGTACGTACGTACAAATACAATGATGTAATGTAAAAAGTATGTATATATACTTGTCTTGTACAACAAAAACCAAGGACGGCTAAAAAAGACTTACCTTTCTTACAACTTTTTTTCACTTTTCTAACCAAAAATTTATAATCGGAGACACTAGAATCCACATTAGTTTTTTTTGTAAGTTTGAAAAAGGAAAAAGGGAAAAGAAATTGCTAAATATGTTAGTATACTATTGTAGTATAGTGGAACAACCATACCTAAAATTTAAGGTTATAAACTGCAAGTGGAATTGAGAGACTGTCCATTATTTGAATTATCAATCACATATAAGATCAGAAAAATATAAAATAGTTTGTCCCTTCGGTCGAGAAAACAATAAACAAATTATCGATCCATTCATAGTGCCCCGATAAATTTGTAATCACTACAGACAGATTATGAAATTAAAATAAACGAGTAAACCGACCATGTGCTTTTTAATAATTATGCTTTATATATGCAATTATCATACTTTTTTCCTTCTCATATGCATGCATATCAGAAAATATAAAATATACTTCCTTGCAAAAGTGTCATTTATTTTTGTCAAATCTAAGGTTTGATATCATATTGTCAAAAAGATAAAGAAAAAGAAGGCTTTTGATATCACATGTCATCCAATGATCCTAACTCCAAAGCTTTCCCCGATTTAAAATTAGAATAGTCATGTAAACTAAAATGGGTCAGATGTATTTAGAGAAGTGGCTAAAGCCTAAAAGTATAACTGTATAAGAGTCGTATGGACGGACTTTCACGTTCATAAAAGTTAGATTTAGTTTAACAACAGTTTATAACTCCTTCGAGCCAAAATTTTGGCTCAAATTAGAGTGTAATTTACAATGTTTTAGCAGACAATCGTTTTTACTTAAGTCTATGTAAACAGATAAAAGTCAACATTAAGTTATTAATGTAAGTGAATAGAATTTCTAGAAGACAAAGTAGGGACAAACGTTGTAGGTACACGTCCGGCTCAGTCAAGGCTTACTTAGTTTGACTTTTGAGTCTTTAACATTTACAAAGTCCATTTGTGTTCCCTCTATTTTAGTCAGTAACTTTTTGATACTAATAATAACTTAAGTGTGATCTTGCGAGATGATAAGAATCATAAGATTAACACAATATTTGAAAACGAAGACGAAGATTGATTAATCATAACTTCTTCTTTTTTTCCCCTCAAAAAGAAAGGAACTGAAATGGAGCCAAAAAAACCCCCAAAGACCTGATAATTGTAAAATAAGCCACAAACATATCTACGCAGTCTCTCTATTTGCGTTGGCTCATAAATTGTGTTACGAAACTTTTGACTTTTACCTTAAAAAGTTTTTCTGCTCTCCCATGGATGCACTCTGGTCTGTTCAACCAGTTAAAGGAAAGGAGTATCCACGAAGATACTTGGAGTCCACTCCCGATTCACGAGCCAATGCAACGCGTCCGGTTCTTGCAACCTGTGATTTGATTGTTCATTAGAAAGATTATTACGATGCGTAAGTCAACAGTAGCACTGCTTGTCAAACTGTTTCTTGTTCTACGCACAACCAGAAGATTAAGAACCATACATCATGAAACTTTGGTTATTCATTTTACTAGAGAGACTACAACTTAATCTTTGGACTTTCTCCGAATAATTGACGCACCATGGCAAGAATCCTATGGGGTTATTATAGCATCCACTAAGAGATGAAAGTTGATTGAGAAACAAACCTCGCATATACCGTAGGGCTCCAACAACCTTTGCAGTGCAACCATCTTGTCTAGATCCCCAGTAAGCTACATTCACAGCCAACAAATTTCAGTACCAAATCCAAAACACTAAAGGAACAAAAAGTTTAAAATTAAATCCAAATCTGCTTCATATTTTTGTTTCAAACGGACTCTGATTACGTTAAACAAGGTGAAGAAGACCTATGGAACGATGTGAAACTTAAAAGAACCCCAACTGATAGGATTTCTCATCTGTGATGCAATTACACAATAAAAATCCAATTGATGAGAAATGTATTTTACCTGCAAAGTAATTGTGTGATCGGATACGTCAACAGCTTTAGCCCTGAAAATACTAGCAATGTCTAGGACATCTCTTCTCGCAGCAGCGTTCACGGCAATCTTAATCAGCATCAGTTCTCTTTCAGCAAATGGCAAATGAGTCAGATCATGGACCTGCAGAAATCCTCAGAAAGTTAATAACTGCTCGAAAAGTTACAGTACATCATGCTCTGAAGTATTTTCATCAAGCTCGTACAGTTAGCAGAAGCTCTTCGTCTAATCTACATTTTAAATAAAGGGCACTAGGTCTAAGAAGCAAAGGATAGCTTGTCATCAAAAACATTCAAAACTGTTTAATATATAAGAAAGACAGTTGCTTTTTGTAATCTCACCGCATGCACATCTACAAGTTTATTAAGTTGCTGCACCAATTTGCTGACCGATTCATCTGTTGCAGGAACAACTGTTGTAATGCGTGAAATGCCCTTGGTTTCAGCGTGGCCTACAGCCAAGCTCTAAAGAAAAAGATCTTTCAGTGAATCAGTAAAACCCAAATACAATGTATGTGTGCGTGTAAGAGAGGTAAAGACTATGCCTGAATATTGTATCCCCTTCGAGCGAAAACACCAGTCACAATATTAAGAACTCCTGGAACATCATTCACAAGCAAAGATAGAGTATGCGACCGTAGTCCACTCGTCTGAAAGATCAGAAAAGTATAACTATGATAAATAAAACAATATAGCTTAGAAAAAACCCGAACTCCTTCAATTTCTGCTATGTAAATAAATAAATACAATCTCCACAACTATCGTACACACTCCATTGATGTATCATTAATGTAACTAAATCAAGCACACCTAACTATGTCTAACTTTAAATGTAGGAAAATCGTTAATCCGTACTATTAACAAAATGGATTATCGAAATTTGGAGTTCCAGACAGCCTGAATGGAAAATACAAGTGGAATTCTGGAGTTGAAACCACATATTGATAACTGAATATTTCATATTGCTATTTAGCAAATTCATGGAATGCATCACATGGCGGTTTCAATAGATGTTATATACATAGTAAAGAACTGTCTTACATCCTCATCAGAGAGAAGTCCCCAGTGTGCGTCGAGAACACGATGTACCATGTGGTCAGAAGGTGGCTCAACGGGATAAACATCTCCCTACATTTAAGGAGAAGATCAAATTTAGCAGTACGATTAGCAAACATTTGAAAACCTTTAGTGTAGCTAGAGCGAAAAAAACGAAAAGGGCATTAGAATTGCATGCTTCAAAAATTTCTGCTCCACGAAAATCACAATAGTTTGTAGGTTTTTAACTATATGCAAGCATATTAACACTTGCAGACCATCAAAGATTGTACAATTCCCCGTTGCAGTGCCATTTAATCACAGGCAGCAACCATATAAAGGGGAGTAAAACCGTCAAACCTATTAATATGCAACCAAGATCTTTGAAAGGAAAGTGAGGAACTTTAAGCTGCGCTAAAGCAATCTTAGGAGGAGAGAAACACATACCCCTGCTGTTGTTTCATTTTGAGGGATCACGGCTTCTTTTTTGCTACCTCGAAGAACACTAACAGGTGCTTGCTTCTTGAGATCTGGATAGGATGCTGCTGAAAATCGCCAAAATGGAGCAGTTGCACCCATCTTTTCCCTTCTTAGTGCTATCTGTTATGTAAAATCGTCATTCCAGTTCCCCTAAACTAGTGAAAGTCCTCTGAGATCTATGTCTTTATGCCCACTCAAAGACGTAACTAACACATACATAAAACATTAGAAGGGAACAGGTATACAATCTAGTTATTCTAAAAATACACTACCTTTCCTGTCCGTACAATCTCTCTGATCTGAAACTTTTTCAAATTTCTTTCTACAGCAATCATTTTTCCAGGATCTCCAGTTACCTGCAAGATAGCTTAAAATTAGAGAAACCAATTATTTTATTCCATGTCCTCATGACCAAGGTAAAAACAACATTGAGCACTCCTACAAAAATTAGCATAGGCAATACAATTCAGAATGCAGCAGATTATAAGCACAGTGTAATCAAAGGTAGCAACCTATTGAAGATCTTTCTCTGTTATATTAAATTAACAGACAAACAGATAGCCTTAATACATACAAACTGAATGTACATCCCATAAAAGAGTCTGCATGTGGATTATCACCAGTTTCAAAAGGTAAAGAAAATCCAACCACTGGATAGAAATTTGCAAATGATACCCTAAATAAGATATCTTATGTCTTCCAATATTTAGTAAGAGGTTCGAAAAATAAGTCTAATACCATAAGCTATAGTGCGAAACAGAGATCAATAACAACATAAGCAGATACCTCAATAGTCAAGGCATGTTCCGCGATATCTACAACTTTAGCTCTGAATGTGTCAACTAGCCACATGATCTGTAAATTCATTAGATAGAAACTAGTCAAAATTGGAAAGAAAATAAACACCACCTCTGCACTAGATCAAAAGCAACCAGCAAGTACAGTAAACTCTTATATCCCATAGGCAAGGAAGACTACCTCTGCTCTGGATTCTGGATGTGCATTCACTTTTACAAGCATCAGTTCACGCTCCACTTGCGGCTCACTTGAGATATCTTCAACCTAATTGGCAAGTCGAAGTCGATTCAGGGAATGGAAAAGGAAATCGCAAATGTAATCTTTTAACACAGATGACTAAAGATGCTAAGTACAAATCCGAATTCTGAACATAATCCTAAGAAAATCCATCAAAATCTTCATGCAAATCGGCTGATGCATACTATGGTAAAGTAGAAACTGAGAAATAGGATCTAGAAAAAAAAGACAACCTTTAGAACATTAACGAGCTTCTGAAGTTGCTCGATGACCTGCTGAAGCACCCTTTCAGTTCCACAAACAACAATAGTGAACAGAGCCTTGTCTCTGTTAAGACCAACAGCAAGACTCTCAATATTGTAACCTCTCCTCGCAAAGACTCCTGCAATCCTATTAATCATTCCGCTTTCATCACCAACAAATACTGAAATTGTGTGCTTCCTCACCCTGTTTTTACCATACAAAGAAAACATTAGTGATAGAACTCCGTTCAGGAATTAAATTCTATTAAGCAAAGCCAAGTCATCTCAACAAAATCAATCAATTGAATAGTAAGCAAAGCTGAGAGTGAAAAAAAAAATCAATTAATTCCAAACACAATTGCATGAAAATGTTGTTTTTCACAAATCAATACGGAGATGCTTAAAATTACATATCAAATAGGAAACGGAAAATTACGAAATTAAAATAAATTTTGAAAAAAAACTCATAGTTACTTCGAATTTGGAGTCGCAGATGAAGCTTCGGGGAAAGAAGATGCGTCAGAGATCTTCCCATCGACGCTCCTAACGATTCCATCAATTCTCTTACCCATTTCTTCGCCACGGTTCGAAGATTTACCTGACAGATACGAAACCTTCGAAGGGAACGACACACGCGTCGAGGATACGAGAGCAGGAGACGAATCGGAACATGCCGATCTCAAGCATCGAAGCGATGGTGAAGAACTTACAGAAATGGCCGCCATTGAAATTAAAGAGACGAAGCCCCCAAAGTTTGTTTTGCTACTGAAGAAGACTGAAGACGACGAAAACGTTACAAGAGGAGATCGTTCAGAGCGTAGGAATATATGTAAGTCGAACCGGCCGGTTTGGTCCGGTTATATAGACTTTAGAAAATTAATGGCCTCAAAAAAAAGAAAAGCCCAAAAGGCTTCAACTTAGATAAGGCCGACACGTCAGCTCCACGTAAGAACCGAAAAGTCAATTTTATTTCAGGACCTAATTGTAATAATGGGAAATTTAAGCTAAAAATTCACAATTTTGCGAAAGATAGCGATAATTAAATTAATTTTATTTCCGGTAAAGCCACCGAAAAGAGTGGACGATCAAGAAGAGTCCAAATTAACGCGGGACATGCGGGAAACAATGATTGAAAGCAAAAGTCAAATCAAAAGTCAATAAGTCGCCAATAATATCTTCTTCTTCTTCTTCACCCGTGATTAAAAATTAAAATCCTTCTCGCGGATCTCAACATAATCCCCACAGATTCAATTTTCTCGAGGAAAAAAAAATACAAAAAATGTGATTATCCTTCTAATTGAATTTTTCAGAAGAAGACGAAAGAGAGAGAGAGAGAGGAGGAAGAAGAAGAAGAGAAATCATGGCGAATCTCGCGGGGCAGCTAAAACGAGGAATCTCGAGACAATTCTCAACAGGATCGCTTCGTCGTACGCTAAGTCGTCAATTCACGCGTCAAACTTCACACGATCCTCGTCGGAACAATATGCGATTCAGTTTCGGTAGACAATCGTCTCTAGATCCGATTCGACGGAGTAGTCCTGAAGATTCTAACCGTCCGCAGCTCGCTGTGCCGGATAACCTCGACGCAACTATGCAGCTTCTGTTTGTTGCTTGTAGAGGTGATGTTGAAGGTGTTCAGGATCTGCTTGATGAAGGGATTGATGTTAATAGTATTGATCTTGATGGTCGTACTGCTCTTCATATCGCTGCTTGTGAAGGTCATATTGACGTTGTCAAGCTACTTCTTACAAGGAGAGCTAACATCGATGCTCGTGATCGTTGGGGAAGCACGGTAATGTGACAGCGACTTGATCGTTTTCTCGTTTTTTGGTTAGATTTTTTGGTTTTTGAAATTTGTGGGGTTTGTGTTGTTGTGGATAGGCAGCTGCTGATGCTAAGTATTATGGTAACATGGATATTTTCAACATTTTGAAAGCTCGTGGAGCTAAAGTTCCGGTACGTGTACCTCTATTATTCTTTTTTCATGTTCTTTTTCATATCTTCAATGTGCTTATTAGTTGCATTTTTTCTTCTCTTGGTTTTTAGAAAACCAAAAGGACACCGATGTCTGTGGCGAATCCTCGTGAAGTTCCTGAATACGAGTTAAATCCGCAGGAACTTCAAGTTCGTAAAGCTGATGGTATCTCAAAGGCAAGAGCTCTCTTTTTGCTTCCCACTTCCAGCTAATGATGTCTTTTGTTTTTTCATTTAGTGCTTTTTAACAAAGACTATATTGCAGGGAATATATCAAGTGGCTAAATGGAATGGAACTAAGGTGTCTGTAAAGATACTTGATAAGGATCTTTACAAGGATCATGAAACTATGTATGTTTTTACTCTCTTCTCTTCAATGAGTATCTTTCTAAGTTAGCAAACAGGTCAAAATGGAGCTTGGATTTCTTCTTGAGTTAATTTATAGATCATTGAAAGCATTTGTTATGTTCATAGCGATAATGTCATAGTTCCTATATAGTCCTCTATGTTGGATGTGTGCGTTTCCAGTAATGTTTTCTGTATTTCACTTCATTCTCTGTGTGTTTGTCCTGTTTGCTTTTCATGTATTACGTTTTTTCTGCAATTTTATTCATCCGATTTTTATTGTTTACACACAGAAATGCGTTCAAACACGAACTTACTTTATTCGAGAAGGTTCGTCATCCTAATGTTGTGCAATTTGTTGGAGCTGTTACTCAAAACGTCCCCATGATGATTGTGTCTGAATACCATCCTAAAGTAAGCTTCTCACTCTTTTTTATAACTTACAACGTTTTTCTCTCAATAAGCAATTTTTGGATTCTAGGAAATAATTTTGTCCGCTTGGTGGTAACTTGCAGGGTGACCTGGGGGGCTATCTTCAAAAGAAAGGTCGTCTTTCTCCAGCCAAAGTTTTAAGATTTGCACTTGATATGGCCAGGCATGTGCCATTTTGTTTTTTTGCAAGATTGTATTTACATTATAACCGCATTTTTTTTTAATCTTCTGAACAAATCATTTGACTCTTCTCAGGGGAATGAATTATCTTCACGAGTGTAAACCAGAACCAGTAATCCACTGTGATCTCAAACCCAAGTAAGATAACTAAATAAAGAAGTATTTGCACGTTAAGTTTTATGAGAACGTATTTTTAAACCCTCGTTATCTAATTTTTACAACTTCTTGTAAGGTGCCAGAAATATTATGCTCGATAATGGAGGACATCTGAAGGTGGCGGGGTTTGGGTTGATAAGTTTTGCAAAGTTACCATCTGATAAATCCAGAATCCTTAATCACTCGGCCCATATAGATCCTTCAAGTAAGTTCTAAATGCGTAATTCCTTCTGGCTACCCAAAAGAAGTGTCCATATCTCGTCTATGAAATCCCGACCCACAGCCTCTCATTTGGGACTCTCAACAGAGTTCTGGCACAGAATTGTGGGCATAGGATGTAGATCATACATCTAGATTTCTGAGAAACTTTGATACAACTATTTTAAGTATAGAAAACGGTTCATAAGAATGATCGATTTCCATGAGGCAATGGTTTTGTCTTTTTGACGATCATTAGGCAATGGTTTAATCAGATGATATTTGTATATTGTATGCAGATTACTGTATGGCACCTGAGGTTTACAAAGATGAAATATTTGACAGGAGTGTGGATTCTTACTCTTTTGGTGTCGTATTATATGAGGTAGGTGCCTTATGGATCCATACTTTTTGATGTCGTCTTATATGAGGTACCTATTAGTTATCCTGATGGTCAAACATGCGCGCTAATAATGCTCCTATGCGTTTCTTGACTTCTGTATCTAGTCAGAGTTTAATCCACTCACTGTTCTATATGCTCTCTAAAAGTATTTACTCTGATTCTCAACCATTCTGTAACAAATCTCATTGCAGCAATCTTTTAATAAGTTTATCATAGTATTTTTCAGATGATTGAAGGAGTACAACCTTTCCATCCTAAGCCCCCGGAGGAGGCAGTAAAGCTAATGTGTTTGGAAGGAAGACGACCTTCGTTTAAGGCCAAGTCAAAAGGTTGCCCCCAAGAGTTGAGAGAGTAAGTGTACTAATCTTTATCAACTCTATAACACAACTTGTTTTTACACTTAGGGTAAAGTGACATCATTTGCTTGGTCCTTGATTCTTTCGTTATCCAACCTACTGCAGCTCATTGGTTCAATTATTATTTAAACAGATTGATTGAGGAATGCTGGGATGCGGAAACTTTTGTTAGGCCAACATTTTCTGAGATCATAGTTCGATTGGACAAGATCTTTGTACACTGCTCAAAACAGGGGTGGTGGAAAGATACATTCAAGTTCCCTTGGTAAAAAATAAAAGCTTTCTCTTAACAGCTCCTAATTATCATTTATGTTTTTGCATTTCTAGTTTCACCATAGCTAAGCCGAATTCTTCTAAAATCGTGATTTTTTCGTATCCACTATAGACNCCCCGGAGGAGGCAGTAAAGCTAATGTGTTTGGAAGGAAGACGACCTTCGTTTAAGGCCAAGTCAAAAGGTTGCCCCCAAGAGTTGAGAGAGTAAGTGTACTAATCTTTATCAACTCTATAACACAACTTGTTTTTACACTTAGGGTAAAGTGACATCATTTGCTTGGTCCTTGATTCTTTCGTTATCCAACCTACTGCAGCTCATTGGTTCAATTATTATTTAAACAGATTGATTGAGGAATGCTGGGATGCGGAAACTTTTGTTAGGCCAACATTTTCTGAGATCATAGTTCGATTGGACAAGATCTTTGTACACTGCTCAAAA
Organism: Camelina sativa; assembly: GCF_000633955.1. NCBI lineage: Eukaryota > Viridiplantae > Streptophyta > Magnoliopsida > Brassicales > Brassicaceae > Camelina > Camelina sativa. The sequence goes on from NC_025689.1 coordinate 10,493,410, forward strand.
CAGGGGTGGTGGAAAGATACATTCAAGTTCCCTTGGTAAAAAATAAAAGCTTTCTCTTAACAGCTCCTAATTATCATTTATGTTTTTGCATTTCTAGTTTCACCATAGCTAAGCCGAATTCTTCTAAAATCGTGATTTTTTCGTATCCACTATAGACCCTAGCTCTTACATATACCATGACTTTGTTTCTCAATCAAATGGATGATTTCTCAGGAGATAATACAAAAAGACCATGAGAGGTTTGACTCAGAAACATGAGGAACATAGCAATTCAAGAGTGTTTACTAAAACAATCGGTACAAAGCATACAAAAAGAAACAGCCCTCTCAGATTTGTCACAGTCTCATCGTGTAACAATGTATAATGTATACCGCGGACATTCTCTAATGCCACAGAACTGAGCGTTTTGAGATGAAATGTACAATATTTTTATATAAGTAGCAAGAAAGCTCTTTATTCTAGTTATGTCTTAAAAACATAGACCTCTTCTTTTTAACAGGAATCACATATGGATTTGTTTGCAGAGGACAACCAACTTAGACAACACTCAGAATTTAACAGACAAAGACGTCGTTATTAGGTAATCAACTAACAAACTGACGAAATCTCAGTTTCAAATTATTAACCCAAAAGAGCGACAAACTCATCAATGTTCTTGTCGGAACTACCTCCTTCAGAGATAGCTTCACGAGCCAACACCTTAAGCTTCTCAGCATTTTTCCTCATCTCTTTCCCTTTCTCTCCTTCCATGACCTCAACAATGCATCTAGCAATCTCTTCCTTAGTTAAAAACCCTTCTCCGTCGGCCTTCACTCTAACCCCAATCTTCCACACATCCTCTATAAACTTAGCATTTGTGGGCTGATCCGTCCACTGAGGCATTCCCACCATTGGAACCCCTAAGCATAGTGCCTCTAATGTCGAGTTCCATCCGCAATGTGACACGAAACACCCGATTGATTCATGTGCTAAAACCTCTAGCTGAGGAAACCACTTAGCTACAAGTCCACAGTCTTTCTCCTCCGCCTCTTCGATAAAACCAGAGGGTAGTTTGCTTCTCTCGGATTCTCTAACGGACCACAAGAAGTGATATCCAGTTTTTTTTATAGCCATTGCGGTTTCCTTCATCTGTTTATCGCTCAAAGCCACCAATGTCCCAAAAGCCACGTAAACCACCGACTTCGCCGGCCTTTTCCCCAACCAATTCAAAACAGACTCATTTGGCTCTGTCTTAGAGTTCTGGAGTTCGTAATCTTTGTCTTCAGGCAACCGGTTATCCAAGTACTTCGACGGAACCACCGGTCCAATGTTCTTCACCGGCCACTGATCATTCATCCATTTCACTACCTGTGCAAGAAAGAAAAGATTCAAAGAAGTTCCACAAAACTTTCCATCTTCTCAAACTCAAGTACATGACCAAAACGTACGATATCTAAATCATAAGTCATAACCTTACCTTAGGTTCAAGTTGATCAAAAGTGTTGCAGAGAATGCAGTCAGCTCGCCGTAAATTAGAGAATTGCCTAACCACAAATTCATGTAAAAAAGGGTACGACCCTTTTTCGCAGGCAAACGAAGGCAGATCATCTTGGCTTAACAATGGGAAACCTGGAAACGAAGCAAGGATTGGGTTCTCATGTCTATCAACGGGAACATCGTAGGTACCTTCGTTGATGTGGTAGTAAACAAGACTAGCCAACCATGGTTGAGTGAAATAGGCCACAACGTATAGACCCAAGTCCTTGGCTACGTCCAATGCAAAGGGCATGAATGGATCATAGATCAGAGCTTTTGGAGGATTGGCCGACAACTTCGCACTGCATATACAAAAGATATATATGTATATATAAGAGTAGATTTATAACGTTTTTGCATGTAATGTCATCAAAAAGTTAAGAAACTGAAATTAATAGTACTAACAAACACGGGTATTGCATTATGTCTAAAGTATTTCAAATCCACTAAAAAAGCTTATGTCATATTATATTGGAAGCAGTGTTCAAGAAAGCGCTAGGCGGTATTTGGGCGGTGACCCAACGCCTAGAGCCTAGAACGCCTAGTCGGAATTTAGGCGTTTTTTAGGCGGTTTAGGCGTTTATAATATAAAACATTATATATATATATATAATATTATATATGAAATTATGTAAAAGTATATGTTAGAAGGAATTAAAAAAATAAATCATAAACTAAAATTATAAAAATGCATTTATTTAATTTAGATGAATAAAATATGAACATTTATATATATGTATATGAATATAAACCTTAAAACTTTAGATATATGTAGTTAAAAATTAAAAATTATATTAAAATAATACTATGTGATTTTAGGCGGTCTAGACGGTCATCTAGACGTCTGCTGAATGCCTAGCACCTAGATGGCGCCTAGGCGGCCGCCTAGACCGCTTTCTTGAACAATGGAAATTACGTTTAAAATAACTAGGGCATATATATGTCATATTATATTGGAAAATTTTTTATTTTTTTTCAGTCGCTTTCCCTTTCCCCAAACGGGGACATCGTTTAAAAGGTTACATTGAACATGAAAAAGAGATGTAACAGGCGAAAATATTGGAAATTTAATCATGTATACCTAGAGATGAAATCAGTGAGGCTACGAGAAGTAGAGTTGTTGAAACGGTCAAGATCTACGAACTTGGCGTGAGGGTGTTCATGTGGAAAGAAACCGTCGTGGATGGTGTGGACAGTAATGGAATAATCGTCGGAGGTGTAAGGTTCACCGTGGTCTTTGGAGGCGATGATGAGTGTGGTGGTGAGGCCTTGTTTGGATAAGCGTTTAGCGAGTTGGATCATTGGGTTAATGTGGCCTTGTAATGGATATGGAAAAAACAGTACGTGACCCTTTGCTTCACTCATTCTTTTTTTGGTAAATTTGTTCGGGCCAAAGAAACAATATAAGTGGTTTGATATATTCTAGTTTATGTGTCTCCGATGTAAGTTAAGTGGGTATAGTGTTATATAGATATGTCTCGTTATTTACGATGTGGATTAACTTTTTTCAGGATACAGTACTTGCCTAATCTCCTTTTTTTTTTCTCTTCTGGTTTTAACTCAACTGAGGCTAAAATTTGAAGGGATGAGCAATCTTCAAGTTTCACGACGATTAAAAAAGTTGTGATGGTGAAAGAAGATTCTTGCCAATGCATATAATAAACGTGGCGGTGGTGGTGGGTAGATAAAGCCCTGAAGGGAGGAGGTTAGGTGGGTGCGTGGGTCCGATGATATGTATTTTATTTTCATTATTTTCTCTCTTTATAATCTGGAAAATATTTGTATTGGCTGTTTTCTCTATAGATGTCTAAGTAGTGTGATCTCATTTGTTTTGCTAGTCGAAGTTTCATTGCCATATTTTGAATGGTAATTAATTTTTCTTTAACCTTAAAAAGGAGATTTTTTTTTTTTTTACTGATCTAGAGAATTTTTTCGGAGAAGCTTAACAATTATGGTTCACCAAATTTGCACACAAGGAAACATAAAACAATCAAAATTCAAAAGCCAAAGTATATAGCAAATTTGCAATTACTTACTATATAAATAATCATTAGAGATAAGGTTTTAAGAAAACAAAAACAAAAAAGTCATAAAACCCCTAGAGTCTTTCAAAGAAAATAAGTCACAAGTTGCTAAATTAATTTTAACCTTTTGCCACCACCTTACGTCTTTTGATACGAGATTCATATCCTTTTGTGGATTTGGTGATTTCCTTGTGTGTCACAGTAAGACCATTCTCCAATGCGTTCACCAAATTTTCGAAGTAGGATTTGGTTGTTTTAGTCAAACTAATTAACTTCGCCTGGAACTTCATAAAATGTTTTTTGGGGTCTTTAGTTTTAGCGATAAACTGTTTCAACTCTTCTTCTGCACATTTGTGAAGTCTATCCAAACCAGTTTCCGCCTCTCCTGAGCAACAACAACACAACAAACCTTCTGCTAAAATTAATGGAGAAAATTAATATTAAACACAAAGTAAGAGTTTCCGTACCAAAAACTGACCTTGCAAATACTCGAAAAAGTGTTGTTTGGAGGGTTCATGATTAATTAGGTAGTATCCAAATGCATAGGTCCATTTCAAGACCCTCCTACATTCGATGATCTGTAACAGTACAATCAATTGCATGCCAACAATAATGTTGTCATTAACAAAAGTCTCATTGATAGTTCTCATAATGGTGGAATGATTTCGCTATTCCGAAAACTTAATTTGCATTAAGATGATTTTTTTCAATTTAATAAAGCTTTTCCCGTTTTTTATACTATGTAGTGATTCCTAGATTATGTTCTGCTGTACAAATTACAATCCACATACCTTTTTTTTGTAATCAATAAGATCTACCTAAAGAGCCCAAGGCGCATAATGGTGGAATAATTTTAGTCACACTTTTTAGTGATCCATGATAGGTTGTTCATCTTCAAGATGATCTTTCCAATATAATGTAAGGCTTTTATCGTTTATCTACAATGTAAATAATTCAATTTTGTGCCGCAGCTGTTGTATTCTATCCACATACTTTTCCAAGGGGTTCACCATGTTACTAAAATCAAAGATTCATTATATATATACTTATACTAACCTGAAGCCATGCCTCTACGGTGAACTGGAGCTGAGTTTCTGGTGTGCCCAATATTGCACTAAGCTCCTTAAGCCACATCGATTGCCATTTCTCCAGATCACTTACAGCCGTGACCCTCGACGATTGATTGAATGCCCATCGTTCGTAATAATGGTGGTATCTATCGATGAGATCTTTAGCCCTTATTCTCTTAGCTTCATCCTCATTGTCTACTTTAAACCCGTTGCAAGCCTTGTGATCATTCAATGATTTAAGGCAATTCCAACAAAAATAAAATCCACACGGAGCTGAGCATGACATATGGCTACATCCTTGGTTCTTCTCGATCGGACGCTTGCATTTAGGACAAGGCTTTGTCTTAGCAAGTATCCAATTCGTGTTCTCGGACTCATCCCTGTTCTTTAGTAGCCACTTTGACACCGTCTCACAATCCACAGGACTGTGAGCGTCTTCACAGCAATCCCAGCAAAACTTAAACGAACACAAACAAGAAACATCATAATTACTAGTACTACTTCCACCAAAATCAACAGCGTATTCGCATCCCGGTGATAGACACCATTTAAACTTCTTCCCTTCTTCGACATAAGACCTAAGAAAATACGTATAATACTTCTCCTTATGTTCTTTCTTAGCGATCTTATCGATCAGGTCTTGACCAACAGCAGCGGAACAAGAAGGCTCGGGACATGCAACTCTCAAACATCCCGAACCGTCTTCGATTTTTGTAGTGATGTAACCAGTCCAGCAAGTAATGCAATAAGGATGACCACAAGAAACCCTTTCGATTTCCCCTCCAGTGTATGACTCGAAGCAAATCCCACATTCGATTTCTTTTTCACCATTGACATCAACGACAGGCTCCTTCAGTATACCAACGGTTTCACGGATTTTCTCTTCGTCCGTAAACCATTCATCTTCAACTTTACTAACACTCCAGCGATAGTGAAGAAGCAGAACGATCGTTTCGACTTGGCTTAGACACAGAAGCGATGAAACTCGTTCGATATCGTCTCTTTGATGCTTGCGGATGTCTTCGTCTTTGAGAACTCTGTAACTTTTCTGAGATCGTAACATCTGATGGTCGTCCTCAGCTAATCCGTCGTAGTTATCATCAGATTCTCTTTCTTCATCATCGCTGAGAAGATTCTCCTCGTCTGAGTCGATATAGATGATGTCGTCATCTGAATCATCCATGACCCGCTCAAAAAAAAAAAAAAACCCTAAAACGATTTTGAGGTTAATTTATTGGGAAGCTGACGAAATCAAAACTCTGATAAGCTGACGAAATCAAACTCCTCAGAAAGTTAGGGTTCACTCTAACAAGTTCTCGCCGCTTCTCTTTAATTTTATAGGTAGGCTTACTACTAGTAGGGTTTCTCAAGCTCAATATTTAGGGATCATATAACCAATAGCTTTCGCCACGTGTATTCATCTCAGTAAACTGAAACGTATAGCTTCACTAAAAAATGACAGTTTCTCTAGGTCCCACATATTTATAAGTAATATATAAATATCTATTATGTATCTCACTAAAAAATTACATCAAATTTTGTTTTTTTTCCTTTTCTCTTGTATTCTAGAAACAGAAGTTCTGAAATTTGTTGAAAGAATTTTTCTCGAGTGGAAGGTTAAGATATTTTAAAAGTAAATATGACAGTTTTTATTTTTTTTTCTCTCTATTTAATATCAACATTATAAAAACAAATTAAAATTAAATTTAAAATCTAAGATATTTAAGATTTGATTTAATATTTGGTAGATTTTTTTAAAAAATTTATGGATTTTTTAAATGTAATGTTTTGTAACTCGAGCTAGATCCGAATCTATTGTGACTAATGTAGTTTTTGGTCTAATGTTAAAGTCCGCATATTATATATCCGGTCTTTTTAGAATAATTAACGAAGCTCATGTTAATCGGTGATCTAGTATTGTTTGCATCGATCGTATTTGAAAAGTTTGATTACGTTTTCAGTTTTTTATTTATTTATATAGTATATGAACTAGAATTTGTTACATGTGAGAATTGGTAGACTATGTCGATTGAAGAAAATGATTAGAAATGGTATAAAAATAATCAAAATTGAGTGGTGTGCTGCAAATGCAATATATATATATATATATTTTTTTTTACTTATAACTATTTTGTTGTTTATCTTTTGGTTTAGTTTGGATTTAGATTGTTTAAATCATTTTTTACATTTTAAAATCATGGATTAATATTATTGTGGTACGTACTAGGTTTTAACTCGTGTTAGACAAATTTTAATATATTGAATATCGATTTATAGTATCAATTTACTAAGTAATTAAAAATTATAAACAGTTCTTATTTCTGACTAAAAATTATATTCATACTAGATTTATAACCCGCACGTTGCGCGGGACTATAATTTTTATTATTATTAATACAAACCGTTGAATAAAATTATAACTATTCAAGATGAAAATATAAATCTATGTAGATGTCAAACTTATTTTAGTAAGTGATGTATAACTTATCTATTTCTTTTACCATTTTTTATAGTTAATTATTATTTTTTTTTTTAGTATATATTCGTCATCTCTTACATCTACTCTCTTTTCACATTCTATTATCTCACTTATAATATATTGATTATGAAGACATATCATAACTATTTTTCATCTTCCAATACTATTTTTTTTTATCGGCTGAGTGAGCATTACTTAATTACTAACATAGATGTAAAACTTTTTAGAGAATATACCCACTTTTTGTCGTAAATTTTATTTAACATTGTTATATACTACACATAAGTTTTGTCTTCCTAGTAATCAAACTCATAATTGGACTCGTTTTATCCATAAACATCATATTTATAATATCAAATATTACATTTTATCTTAACTGTTTGACAAAAGAAAAATTATGTACACATAATTTTTTTTACTTTAAAATATGTATAATTTACTATGGTATATATAGTGTTATTTTATTTCGAGTCTCCTAAATGTACATGTATAAGATTAATCTAACTTTTAAATATGTGTATTTATCTAAAAGAAAAATTCTTTTAAAATTTTAATTAAAATTCTATAATCTACCACTACTATTGTAATTGTTTTTATTACAAATATTTTTTTCAAATTCCATCTTAGTATTTTTCACTATTTTTTTTTGTTTTGTGTGATGTTCAGAATAAGTTTTCGCTAAAAATTTATCATAACTTTCGCTAAAAAAATATTTTAGTATTTAAAATTTATTTTATTTTATTTTTAGAAGCTGCATATTTTAATTGAAATTTTTCGTTGATACATTTTCACTCATTATTAAATATATTTTATAATTATAATTATTTAGTAGAAATTTGCATTTACTCATTACAACCATTAGTTCAATATTCTCAGTTAGGATCACTTTGTCGTAGTAGCTTTTTAATTGTAGCTCTTTACCATAATTCTTCATATTAGATATTTTATATTTCTAATAGTTTAAACAATTTTTTTTACAAAGGTGCGTCTCTTTGCCATAATACTTTTCTTATTATAACTTTTGATTTTGGTGGTTGTATTTTTACTAACAATTTATGTTTAATATTCATTTATTCAAACTATTCTATTACTTTCAAATATTTTCATAATATATAATTTAAAATTTAGTTTATTTTTTAAAAATACTTCCTCCCCGACATCGCGGGGGGGGGTCTGAGTCCTAGTATGTTTAAAAATTATCTCGCCTGTGTTTGCACACTAGTAAAAACAAGTTGTATAGTTACAAAAAAATGTGTGGCAATATTTAGTTTTCTGTAGCTAAAAAGGATTTGTTACAGATTTGTTACAAAAATTGGTTGTAATTATTTACTCGTCACAAACTACTCCCTTCATAGCAATTCGTCGCTAATAGCTACAGATTAGAGACAGCCTCGCGTGTAGCCATTTGCTACCAATTGATACAGTTATTGACGAAGTTTTGAGACAATAACCGACAACCGTAATAGTAGCAAATGGTTACGAATAGGGACAATTCTTGTTGTGGCTACATAGTCATAAAAATCTTCAAAGATGGTTGTGAGTAACTTGTTACCATTTGGGACAAGTAGTTTGTCGCAAATTTTCTACAGATAGCTTCGGATCTTCAGTAAGAGTTAGCTACGGCTGAGTGTAACACTTAGTTTCGATTTATTACAATATAAGCTGTAACTAAAAAAGCTACGTTTGTAAAAAGATCTGTAACAAACTTGCAACAAAAGTGTCTCGTAGCTATCGATTTGATCCGTAAATTATTTGAAATGTTAGTTTGGCTCGTTAGTCGCCTTCTGATGCAAGGATTAATATGTTGCTTCATGGAAAACAAAATAATCAAACAGGAAGCAGAGTTTTAAAGTGGAAATACAGCAGAGTTTGATCCAAAAAGATTACAGAACAGAGTTTAGAACAAAAGACTGCAGAGTTTTAAACCGAAATAGAAAGCAGAGCAAAAGACCACAATGCAGAGCAGAGATATTAAACAAAAGACTCTGCTCAGAGTAGTAAAACAAACGACCAGGGGTTAAAGAAACCTGATATTGAGTGTTCATCAGTTGATGTCACTACCGTGATATGCATCACCGTCATCGTCTTCTGGTTCATGAGTCTCATCCGGCACATTAGTTGGATGACTGAGATGGATGTCAGCATCTTCATGGTTGGCATCTCGATTGTCCCTGTTGTTGGCTTGAGTTGGGCTGGTAACTGATGCACTCGTACCATTAGTTGGTTGAGCCGATGGGAAAGACTGTGAGCCACCTGCAGACATATATTGCTTCATAAATTCCACAACACCTGCCAGTTGCTCTTGAAGAGATGTGAGCTGACGTTCAAGAGAGATCCTTTCCACTTCACCAGCTGAGCTTTCTCCACGCTCACGGATGTAGTTTCTGCCCCCAAGACCGAAGATCCTCCCATTCTGAGATGGTACCACCTAAAGAAAAAAGTGTTGTTAATATCTTTGCTCATAAACATCAATATTTGTCTCACAAACACCCACTTTTAACTCGAGCAAACAAGCGAATATGTATAGGTTATCAAACAGTGTAGACAACAAAAGTAGTAACTCATGGCAGTTCATACTTGTAGAACAATATACATATGTAAGACAAGTATAAATCAAAATCTACACCACTAGGAAGAGTTGGTGAAGAAGATAAGAATATATGATACAATGTTAACGTTTATATAGGATAGAGTTAAGAGATTAATACTAAACTAGATTTTCTGGTAATGATATGTTTGAATAAGAGTATGTATTAACTGCTCCAAATAGTTAGTAGAGGATAAGATCATGTTACCTTATGGAACAGCTCATCCTCCTGAAGCCGAGTCAGCCCTGTGACAGAGGAACCTCCTTGTGAGGCGCCATCTGAGGGTTGAGAGACTGCATCAATCTCTCTTTGAATCTCCTCTTCAATCGACCTCGCTCTATCATCCACATAAGAGCCATCAGCTTTGAGGTGAGTCTCTCTGAGAATGCGACGCATTGAAGGCAAGCTTCCTTCTTTTTGTCGCTACAACATGAAACAGACATAGTCAAATAACATTACAATATGTTGAATGTATATATCTTTCAAACATAATAAACTCAGGTTTATCAGTAAAGTTACAATTAACTCTCGGAGCTGGTCGTATGAACGTGATCCAGAGGTCTGAGCATGTGGTCCAAAACCATCACGAGTAGACAAGCGATTCTCTGAAGCTATCTTGCTCTTCTTCCTAGCTGCGTCTGTCCCCCAATACTCCTGCATCATCTCCCAGATATCCCCACTGATCCAGTCTGGCTTATTACCAGAAACTTTGGCCTTCGAGATCATGTCTCTAAGGCGGCCACCAAGAACATGATACCATAGATGATATACTTCTCCGCCATGTTCATCATCCTAGTAAAAACTTTGCTGTGAAAAAAGTTAAAATGTTTAAGTAGTTACGAGTTAAGCTATATATATGTTGATGTGAATCGACTACTAAAGTATGTCCCCCAATACTTTCGATGAAATCACCCCACCATTGCATGAGCGCCTCATTGGGAACAGAGGAGATGTTATACCAGGGTCCATCAAAGTGCCTCCGGATTGAAGCCACGATTGCTCTCCGTGGAGGGTTATCAAGCCCAAACCTGAATACCAAAAACAAAAACATGTCAGTCTTCTTCACTCAGTATCTACAATGTGTTTAACTTTGAGTTATTTAACAAAAATGCCATGAACAGTAATTTTTTTTAGTCAAAATGCCACTTTTTATTTTCTTTTCCACAATGCCACAACCTTCACTTAAAAAGATATAAATGCCCTTTGATTAATACTATGCTGTTGATAGACAAGATACGGATGATGAACAAAATAAGGATAATGGACAAGATGTGGATGATAAGCAATATTCGGATGATAGACAAGATGAGGATGATGGACAAGATGTAAATGATAGATAAGATGCCGATGATCAACAAGATGCGGATGATAGACAATATGCGAATGACATCTTCTTTTGGTCCACCATCTTTTTATAGTCCACCATCTTCTTATTTTGACAACTTTACCCTTTTTGTCTAATTATCTCTCATAGACAACTTATCTTTAATAATATGGATAACTAATTTGAACTCGTGGACAACTTTGTTATTATAATTCTCGTAGACAAGTTATAAAAATGAAATTCATGGACAAGTCTATGATTTCCTCTAATAACTTGTCCATCAGATCTCGTCCACGACAATCACTCTCTCATAGACAACTTATATTTAATAATATGAATAACTAATTTGAACTCGTGGACAACTTTGTTATTACAATTCTCGTAGACAAGTTATAGAAATGAAATTCGTGGACAAGTCTATGACTTCCTCTAATAACTTGTCCATCAGATCTTGTCCAGGACAATCACTCTCATTGATACAAGGGTATTTTCGTCTTTTAATTACATGTGAACAGTAAAAATGTGGCATTTTTAGAAAGATGAAGAAAATGTGGCATTCTCCAAAACTTTTATTAAAAATATGGCATATTTGGCAAAAATCCCTTTAACTTTCTTTTGAAGTAAATTGGTTTGTACCTGCAATTATTTCTACCTACATGTGTGACAGAAGACAATTATAGCAAGACACAAACCAACAACTACCATAAACAACAAATAAAACATACTTGACAACACACATCAATTTACTAGAACACCAAAGTATCTACATTGTGTTTAACTTTCTTTTGAAGTAAACTGGTTTGTACCTGCAATTCTTTCTACCTACATGTGTGACAGAAGACAATTATAGGAAGACACATACCAACAACTAACATAAATAACAAATAAAACATACTTGACAACAGACATCAATTAACTAGAACACCAAAATATCAAAACAAGGCAGTAGTTAAACAAGTATCACAACATTTTAAAGAAACATACCACATAGCTCCGTCGAGTCTTTCCGGATGAAGAACTGGCATCAACCTTCTGGATTCTTGTGCTAGTAAAGCGTCGATGGTCAGGTGGCCATTGTTGTTACCCCCACCGCCCTGAACAATTGTTGTTATATTTCCAAAGCAAATGTGTTAAAATGTCACATCTGAGGCTCGTCATTCTGACTTGTTACCATGCATATACTCTGCAAAGAGATGTATCAGTTTCGGCAACAGTCGCATCACTACAAAGATTGTGTTGTATAGTTATGTATTAATATTTGTAACAAGATCTGAGTTGCTACAAAATTGTTTCGAATTTTGTTTTGCGCCTATAGGTTAGTTGCTATATAACGTTTGTGAGGAATTGTAGCAAATAAGCTACAAATTTGCTACAAATGTTTTTGTGTCAATTTGCTACAAATTTGCTACATTTGTTTTTGTGTCCATTTGCTACACATTTGCTACAGCTGTTCTTGTGTCCATTTGCTATAAACTAGATTTTAACCCGCGGTACACCGCGGGAAAATACATTTAAACTAAAATATGAAAATTATAAGCTGCATTTGTTTGTTAATTTTTGTTTGTTTTATTTAGTGTTTAAAATTGTATAAGTGTATTTTGATAGTTAATATTAGGATTTAACCCGTAGTATAAAGAGAAATAATTTATTTTTACATAATCATAATTTAATCAAGTTAATTAAACATGTCTAATATTTTAATATTGATAAATACTTTTAATGAATAATTTTGTAGTACCAAAATAATGATATTTCAAATTTACATTAAAACTAATTCAACCCCGTGAAGCTATATAACCCAGTGAATTTGAAGGATAGACCATAAATAAAATAAGAGGTATTGAACCCAGAGAAGAGTAAACAAAAAGAGGGGGCGAGACATTTATAAAGCATAAAAACTTTTAAAAGTCAGCTATTTAGACTTTTTTCCATCAGCAAAAGAACATAGAGATCACAACTTTATCATTCAGCTGTGGCATGGGATGATGGGGGGTATAGGGACTGCTCCAGATTTGGTGATCCCTCCATGATATCTCGACATATTTCATCACAGTTGTATATGTGCAGCTGCCAAATGAGCATAGCTAGTAGGTGCATATTTTTATGTTGCTGGTGATGCTAACTTGAGAATAGGGGTCAACATTATTTATATGTGGATATATTCAACTTAGAGGTGGGCATATTCAACTTAATCTCATTAATCACCACATTCAATTCTAAAATTCTAAAATGCTATAATTTTGTCCCAAATTTCTATATATAAAAATCGTATAAAAACAAATTAATTAAAACAAATTAATAACTATAAAATCGCATATAATATATATGGGAATATGCCAAGTTTATATTATTATATTAATTATGATTGATTTTAAGTCATTAAGTTTTTTTAATACAATTTTATATATAGAAATTCGGGACAAAATTATTGTATATTTAGAATTGAATGTGCTGATTAATTAGAAAGATAGAAAATCGAATGTAGCTGATTTATAGGTTCCTCATAAATTTATATTTTAAAATCGATTATTGTAAAGAATTTTTAGAGAGATTTTAGGAGAATGAAATTTGGAAATTTTATATCAGATTTAATAGGGAGACAAATTAGGAAATCTTTGTTTTTGTTAATGGAAAAGAGTTGAAATTATTTTTTTTTTGTTTTATAATTTTATTAAAAAAGACATTAAATTACAATGGCATGAGATGTAAATAATTCTCAACTTCAAGCCTTCTTTGCTAAAGTTGCTGTGAAAATAATAATATAGATTTGCTACAACTATTCGTGTGTCTATTTGCTTCAAGTTTGTCTCAGAAATATTGTAACGGATTGTTTTAACTTCCCACAAACTAAGCTGTCGTTAATAGTTACGAATCCTACAAGTTTGTTGTGACAAAATTGCTACAATTTGTCATTAATATAACTGTGTCACTTTGCGTCAATTATGTTTCAATATTTTTGTAACAATTTGTTATTAATACCCACAAAGTACCGGTTGCTAATTTGCTATGCAGAGCTACGTTTATCTTGTAACGTACGGGCTACAAGCTAGGGACGTTTGATATTGTAACAAATAGCCACAAAAGTTGTCACTAGATCCGTAACTAAATTATCCACAACTTGATACAATGTTTTTTTGTTGTTTTTATCAACAACAAAATTTGTGAAAAAATTTGTAACAAACTTTTATTTACTCACATTCTCGTTGCAACAGAATATTTATTTGTGAGTATATTACGGATATGATATGTGTTTGTTACGTACATTACATTTGTTATGGTAACCAGAGTATATTATTCCCAATCAGAGTATATTCAGAAACAGAGATAATCGTTTGTTAAAACCCAACAAACAAGCATTCATAAAAAAGTTTCAAAAGTAGAGCATAATCATGTGGATCATACATTCCCACCTCCAAAAAACAACAAGCATTCATAAACAGAGTTTCAAAAGTAGAACATAGGGAGAGGATAGCATACTAAAAACTTGATAAGCAAAAGAGATAGAGATCTAACATCACCATTCACTTCACCAACTTGCACCAGCATTGTCCTCATCAGCATTGTCATCTTCTTGGTTTGCCTCATTGGGAACTTGGTTAGGATCTGAAACTATGGGAGTACCTTCAGCATGTTCCTCTGGTGGATTACTAGGTTCAGCATCATGATTATTATTGAAGCGAGATGGGCCAGCTCCGGTGCTTTGTGTGGGATGAACAGAAGGGAAGTTGATGGTCGCTCCTTCTGGCAAGTACTTCTTCATGTGCTCAACCACAGCAGCCAGCTGTTGTTGCAAGGTGGAGAGTTGACGTTCAGGTGAAATTCTGGCTATTGCACCAGCAGAGCTTTCCCCACGCTCAAGAGTAGAAAACTGTTCTCCACGACCAAATATCCTCCCATTATGAGATGGTACATACTGAAAAGAAAAAACAAGTTAGAAAACACTTTCATAAACTTCCAAAGATAGAACATTGTTAGAACAGAACAACAAACCAATGGCATTTAAAACAGTTGAAAACGTAACATGACTTTTGGTCCCTGAGAATAATTCGATAACATTTCTAACCAATCTCTTCTTATGTATGAACGTAAATACTAATGAAGCTAACGAAGCTAAAGAGAAAATGAGATTGAGAAAAATACTAACAAGCTAAAGAGAAAACAAAAGAACAGAAATATAAAAGAAAAGTTTGAGACAAATACGTTTAGTATACTAACAAATACTGTGTCTAACAAGGTAACTATGTTTTATATGTTTGTAGTATAAGAATCTAGCTAGTTCATTCCAAAGTATAAAAGAAATGGATAGGGAATTAAACGTTTAAAACAATGAGAATTGAGTAAGAATTGAAACTGTTACCTTCAAGTACAATTCATTTTCATCAAGTTGTGTGATCTCTGAGCCATCGTTGGGACTGTTGACAGAAGCTTGAGAGATGGCCGTATTTTCGTTATTGGTTGTGGTGGTTATGCAGTATATATTCACGTAGAGATTTTGGTTTACTATTTTGAATGTCTTACACTGGTTGTGTCCTTGGTTAGCAATTGGGGACTATTTTCTGTGGGCTACGTCCGCCCAAATATGACATGAGTGGTCGGTACGGTCAAGACCATGGCCAATGGAGCAATCCATATGGGTTGCTCAAAAATAAATTAATTATATAATTAATATTAAATTAATCAAAGCAATAACCCACTAAGTACTTAAACAAAATTCATCCTTCCACTAGAGAAAATTTCAAAGGTTTCTTTCTCAATTATTAAAATAACTTTCTTTAAGACTATTGTTTATTAATTTTTAAATTTTAACAATTTTAAAATAAGAAATAAGTTATATTAATTACTTATATTACATTTGAAAGGGAAACAAATATTTTACAGCATTCGGGAATATTGAACATATTTTACAAAATCGGGAAAAATAGACTAATATAAATTGTAATAGAAGAAACGAGGTACGGGAAAATAAATGAAATCCGTTTTACTGTTGGGTTACACCAAACATATTTTACAAAAAGAAATCCAACTAATTGTGAAGCGGATATTTTGAATTTTTGTATAATTTATTAGAAATTTTGTTTGGATTTATAAGGAGAATAAATTTATAATGTCTCAAAAAAGAAAACCAAAAACATATCAGATCATGTAACATGGTCCATTTTACAATTTCACTCGATTCTTGATTTTGTTTAGAGAAGATTGCAATTGATGAATAAATTTTACACATTGAAAAACAAAAAAATTGCAATTGTTTTATTTGGCTGTCGATTTTGTTGGTCCATATGCCATAAGTCACGAGAACATCATAGATGCACAAGAAAGGAGACAAAAAAACTATTGTTCAAAAGATGTGATACAAAGTTGATGTACTACTCTGTTCTCGATGATGATTCAGAGAGGATCCTTTTGAGCCCTGCAATGTTCAGTGGATATGCAATTTCGGAGAGGATCTTTTTGATCCCTGCAATTTTCATGGGACAAGAGTCAACTGGAATACGGATATATACCGCTGCCACATTTGTAACAAAAGATGCAAAATCCTTTGAGAACATTTGATCATGGTATGTATATCTAGCAAAGTAACTCTCCGAAATGGACCAATGCAAGTCTTAAAATCCCTGTCCCTAAACCCCGCTCTTTGAAAAAACAAACTAAGCCTAAATCTTCACCTTCTTCCCCTCCCACCAAAATTGCTACTCATAATCCTTATGATGTGTTAGCACTCCCCCCTAGTAGCCCTCTCCTCCCTAACCCTCCTGTTTCGTCGCCTTTACCTAATCCTCATCCTAATCCTCAACCTCATCCTCCCTCCTCTTCATCTCAAACTGACCCTATTTCTTATATGGTTATTGACTCACCATCCCTAAACATTCAAGCTAATTCCACTGGAGAAAATCCTCCACCCTCCGGAGGACCTCCTCTAAGTCAGTAACCCTCTTTTGTTTCCTATGTATATAAAATCTTTTTGTTGGAATATCCGTGGTTTTAATGATACGGATAAGCATCGGCCTCTAGCTAACTGGCTTGCTACTCATAAGCCACTTTTTGGAGCTCTTTTAGAAACTCATATTAAGGAACCAAACTTGAACCGTGTTATGAATAAGGCCTTACCTAGATGGAACTTTACCTCTAATCACAACTCGCATGTGGATGGAAGGATTGTAGTTATCTGGAAAGCTCCGGTTACAGTCTTTGTTCTGCATCAGTCCAATCATCTCATCACCTGTGAAATAACAGTGCAAGGTGGTCATCGATTCTGTTATACCTTCATATATGCACCCAATACTAGTGAGGATCGAACTGACCTATGGTGTGAACTGCTGAGGTTTCATCAGAGTCTATCCTTGGATGCCACTCCTTGGATCCTCTGTGGAGACTTTAATCAAATCATCCACCCAGCGGAACACTCTACTCAGTCAGTTAACCACTTCACCTCTCGTATGACGGAGCTTCGGGAGTGTTTGTTGCAACTTGAGATGTTTGACTTGCGTTTCTCTGGCCCTTTGTTCACCTGGACAAATAAAAACCCATTACATCCCATAGCAAAGAAGCTTGACCGTGTTTTCGCTAATAATCATTGGCTTTCTGCTTACCCAGATAGTGCAGTCTCGTTCCTGGTTCGAGATATCTTAGACTATTCCCCAAGCTGCCTTAACCTTTTCGCCCCTCTTCCCTCGGCTGGAACTAAACCGTTCAAATTCTTCAATTTTCTAACCAAGCACCCAAACTTCCTTGAAACGGTTGGAATTGCATGGAATCAGGCTGGAAGCATATCTTCGCA
The DNA here is from genome assembly GCF_000633955.1 of Camelina sativa. NCBI lineage: Eukaryota > Viridiplantae > Streptophyta > Magnoliopsida > Brassicales > Brassicaceae > Camelina > Camelina sativa. The sequence continues at coordinate 10,511,188 of NC_025689.1, forward strand.
GGAAACCTGTTTGTCCACCTTGAGTGCAAAACAAAAAATTTTAAAGAGAGATTTAAAAACACTTTCTCGAGAGAACTTTTCAGATATACAAAATAGAGTGCGAGAGGCTAACAGTTTGTTACACTCTGTGCAGGTACAAGCCTTGACTGACCCCTCACGTGACCTGTTTCAACAAGAGAAAGACTTGCACTCAAAATGGGAGTTTCTACGAAACATTGAAGAGGCGTATTTCAGGCAAAGATCTAAAATCACCTGGCTAAAAGAGGGAGACCTGAATACCACTTACTTTCACCGTATTATGCAGTTGAGGAATGCCTTTAATGCCATACGTTCATTCACCACCCCCTCGCGACCATTGTTGATGACCCTATAGAAATGAGCTTGTTGGCGGTAAACCACTTCAAAACTCTCCTTGCGCCTGCTATACTTCCACAAGTTGTTGCCCCCATCCATTGGTTTCAAACCCTGCTCACCTACTGTTGCTCACCTGAATTAAAGCAAACTATGTCAAAGGTTCCAACCGCTGAGGAAATAAGGAAGGTTATATTTAAGCTTAAAGCAAACAAAGCACCTGGTCCGGATGGCTTTACTTCAGCCTTCTATAAAACATCTTGGGATATACTGGGACAGGAGGTTACCCTTAGCATTCTCCGCTTCTTCCACACTTCTTTTCTTCCCTCTGCGGTTAATGCTACCATTCTGGCAATGGTTCCAAAGGTTCCAGGTGCTTCACTTGTCTCTGACTTCCGACCTATCTCCTGTCTCAACACTTTATACAAAGTAGTCTCTAAGCTGTTAGTTGCGAGACTGAAGCCCATTCTCCCGGATCTGGTGCAGAAGAATCAAACAGCCTTTATCCGTGGAAGATTATTGGTAGAAAATACTTTATTAGCAGCTGAACAAGTTAATGGATATCAAAAAACGAATGGTCTGAAACGTATCACTATCAAAGTGGATATAGCTAAGGCTTTTGATACAGTAAGGTGGGAGTTTATCTTCAGTTGCTTAAGAGGAATTGAAGTACCAGAGCAATACCTTCGATGGCTTAAGGCTTGCATATGTACACCGTCTTTCTCTGTGGGATTTAATGGAAATGTCCATGGTTACTTCAAAGGTCTTAGGGGGCTGCGCCAAGGGGATCCGCTCTCTCCTTATCTCTTTGTCCTTGCAATGAATTGTTTATCTGCCTGTTTAGATAAAGCAACTGAGGAAGGCAGAATCCAGTACCATCATAGGTGTAAAGAGATGAAACTTACTCACCTTTGCTTTGCAGATGATCTTCTGATCTTCGTTGAAGGTTCAGTCTCCTCGGTGCAAGGTGTCCTCCAAGTCCTGAAGGAATTTGAGGAAGTGTCTGGGCTAGCAATCAGTCTCCCCAAAACTAGTTTCTTCACCTCCGGTCTCTCCTCATCTGAAACTGATCATATGGTTAGCACAACTGGACTTACGCATGGTCAAATTCCTATCAGATACTTAGGAGTTCCTTTGTGTACGAAGAAACTGAGCTTACTGGATTGTGCACCACTTATTCAAAAGGTAAAGGGCTGCTTTAACGCTTGGTCTACGAAGTCCCTCTCTTTTGCTGGCAGGTTGCAAATGTTGAACTCGGTGATAGCTGGCATATCCAACTTCTGGTGCTCAAGTTTTGTCCTCCCAAAGCAATGCATAAGGATGCTGAACTCTCTCTCAAGTGCATTTCTCTGGAAAGGAACGACAGAGGGACATCATTCTGCTAGAGTGGCATGGGAAACGGTTATTCTAGACAAGAAGGAAGGGGGTCTGGGTATTAGGGACTTATCTAACTGGAATAAGGCATGTATGATCAAGCTTATATGGATGCTCTTCTTTCGTTCTGGATCCGTTTGGGTAGCGTGGTTCAGGCGAGAAATATTGGCTGGCAATTTAAGTTCCTTCTGGACTCGTAAGCCTAGTAACAGGAACTCTTGGTTAGCAAACAAACTGTTAAAGTTAAGAGACGAAGCTTACCCGTGGATCAAGGTGAAACTAGGGGATGGAAAATCTTGTCAATTTTGGACTGATAACTGGAGCGATTTAGGCAAGATGACGACTTACCTTCAGGAGGATGGGCTCTACCAAGTTGGTATTCGTAGAGGAGCTACTCTATCTGACCTTTGGCGACGGGGGACGTGGTGTTTACCTCCTGCAAGATCAGAAGCGCATGTGAATTTACACACTGTTCTATCTACTATCACCTTAACAGAAGTTCCTGACACTTACCTCTGGTGGCTTGACGACCAACGCCGGGATCGGCATAACACGGGCTCCATCAGTTCTGCTCTTCGAGAGAGTCACCCTACTGTTCCTTGGCATGGGGTGGTTTGGTTCTCAGGACGTATCCCAAAGCATTCCTTTCTAACCTGGCTTTTTGTGTTGAATCGTTGTCCGACGAGAGACCGGCTGTTAAACTGGGGCTTGCAGGTGGACCCCCTATGTCTATTTTGTGCAGCCATGCCTGAATCACGTGAGCATCTCTTCATCGAATGTCCCTACAGCTGGTCGATCTGGGAAACAGTAGCGAGGCGATGTGCTTTTTCCCCCTCGAACAGCTGGTCCACGACTCTCACCAGCCTCACTCTTTGTAGAATCGACAAGATGTCCCGAAAACTACTCTTGATAGCTTGGCAGGCGGTGATCTACGCGATCTGGACTGAGAGGAATCATCGACTCCATCGAAACGCTTTCAAATCCACTGACCTTCTCCTTCGACAAATCGACTTGACGATTCGGAACAGAGCTTCAAGCTTTCGCGACTCTAACCTTCAACTCTCCTTAGACCTCCTCCATCTCTGGTTCGCTGGACTCTCTTAAACGGCGGCATGCAAGAGTCTCTCCTCAAGATGCGATCTCCAACCCTACCTCTTCACTTTCCACTGGCTTGTTTGGATGTATTCGAGTAATAATTGAAGGTGGTTTGGAGGATGGACGGTTATTTACTCAACCAAATTTCTGGTTCGATTCTAATTCTTGGTTCTATTCTATCTTTGGTTCAACTTCTAGTTCCTTAAATTAATGAGTTTCTTTAGGGACTTGTAATGGGCTAAGGCCCTGTAAACTTTTTATGTACCCTTTTGCATTTTAAATTGAAAGCCTTTTAACAAAAAAAAAAAGTAACTCTCTCTCTCTTCTACACCAACAGAATACTCCATAAGGGCATGATTATCAGGGGTTGTAAGGGGGGTTTTTAGATTTTTGGTAGGTTAAAAATAAATCAAAAATAGAGAAAATAGAGAAGAGACTCTCTTATTTAACATACTGAAATTATTTTTAAGAGACCCAACGTGTCCATTTATTGTTGGTCCAAGAGAAATATAGAGAAGGGAATAAAAAAAAAATTTCCCGACATTTCTTTCTTTCTTTTTCTCTTTCTCTCTTTCTCTCCTTCTCTCCTTCTCTCCTTCTCTCCCGATCAAAGTGTCGATCCGTCAAAGGAAGAGCTGGTTTAATCGGAGGGTATAGAATCTGTGGAGTTTTGGGTCGGAGGCGAGTTGAATCGGCAGAGATGTTATCGGAGGCGACGGTAGCGGTGGCGATTTGAATCGTCGTGGAGATTGACTCGTGGAAGGTTCGAGAAGCTTCAGTAAACGGAAATGGCGAAGAAGAGCTCCGATTCGAGCCATGAGCAACCTCCTTTGAGTTATCGTAAGAGCGTCAAAATCAAAGCCACGCCGGATCAATTTTTCGGTAAGCGACGTGTCTCTCTACTTCGCCTTCATCGTTCTTTTTCGTTTGTTGCTTCGAGTATCGTTGTAGATTTGATTGATGATCATGATTATGCTGAAACGATGAGTTTTTCTTTAGCGGAAACGTTGAAATTTCGTCTGGTGATTGTTGTGAGAAACATCTGGATCATGTTCAGTGGCATTGATTTTTCAATTTCGTCGAAAGCTAGTAGTTGCAAGTCTGGTCAATTAGTTTAATTTTCAACACATTGAATCGTTGATGTAGTTTGGAGAGAGTTCTTATGGGGAGGTTTAGCTGGAGCTTTTGGAGAAGGGATGATGCATCCTGTAGATACTCTCAAAACCCGACTTCAAAGTCAGATTATCATGAATGCAACTCAGGTATGATTAAACTGACATCACTTTCAGTGGCCTTTTTGGGAGTGTATCATCATCTCTAATCGTGTTTTGTTGTTGATTTCAGAGGCAACAACAACAAGTTATTTCAGCTTTCAAGTATGGCTGTATTATGTATTCCATTCTCTTTGTAAAATGTGAAATGTATTCATCTTAGCTCTTCTTGTGGCATGCCTATGTGTGATTCATTCTCCTACTTATCATCGTTTTAGGCAACACCCAGTTTATGCTGTACATGTTTGTGCTGCAAACTTGGAACAGAAAACTATCTATGGTCTGTATTCCTTTTAAATATATTGCTACTGACCTTATTTTAGGCTTTTATAGGGGCGATGATCTTACCACTTGCACACATTCACTGCTCGGCGCAGAACTGAACTTGTACAGTCTTCCTATCTTAAAATGTTGTGTAGTTGCAGGTGGGCATCCATTGTTCTTACAACCCTTTTGATTCGAGGATTGACAGTTCCTCTCATGATTCACAATGAAAAATGGAGGTTAAGGCAAATGATACTGAAACTTCTAGCAACGTGCTTGTGTAAAGACAGCTCAGATTCATGGCCGAAGTAACCAAATTCCCTCTTCTCTTCCATAGAAACATATTTAGAGCTTTCCCTTAATACCGTGGTTTACTCATATTTGTTTGTAGGCACTGAGAGCTGCGAGTATTTCTACTCAAAACGCAATGCCCACTTCAGGTTATCAGCAAGTGTTTCCCACTGGTAATCACCAGTCCTTAGCTGCTATGCTTCCGCAATACAAAACTCAAGCAACCGCTCTATATCTTTATTTTAGTTAAGCATGTGATGTTTGTTTTCCATTCTAACTCTTTTTTTTTTTATTCATTCTTTAACAGCTTAAAGAAAGCTAGATGATGAGTATAGAGCCCTTGTGTCTATTGTAATATGTATTAATGTTTTAATTAATTTTTGTATGTTTGAAAATTAATTAAAATGCAATATTATGTTTCTCTATTTATACCACTTTTATTCTATTTAAATGGTTGCAAGATGATTTGGTTGAGAATATTTGGGCAAAATTTGGAGCAAATCAGTATTAAAATTAATCATTCTCTCCATTTATAAATTGCAATTTTGTTGTAATATATATTAATGTTTTTATTATGTTTTGTATGTTTGAAAATTAATTAAAATACAATATTTTTTAATTTTATAAAATCTTAAATGTTTACACATTTATACCACTTCTATTCTATTTAAATTTTTTAAATTTTAAAAAACAATATTTTCAAAAATAAGAGACCCAAAATAAGAACCTACCAATAAAAGAGATAATTTTATCTAAGAGATCATAGGTTCTTATATTCCAAACAGTACACAATTAATTCATAAAAAAATTAAGAACTCCCCTTATATGAACCCCCCAATAAACTTGCTCAGCTCCACCGCTTACAGATCCTCTAATCACACATTCTCATCTATTGCTTCTGTCAAACCATAGAACATGTTACAGTGATTAGACACCTCTGCAGGAATGGAGACTGGGTCGAAATACAAGAATACTACACCTAACTTTATCACTAACATAAGCATGGTTCCAATACAATGGCGTTGCAGCATTACCTCCACCACAAGAAGACTAATAGTTCATCATATAAACAACATCTTTGGCATATTAGCATAGAAATCGTGAGTACTAGTACATCATATCTAAACAACATGTAAGAAATTAGTATAACAGAGGCAAACTACAAACCTGCTCTACGATAGAGTTGTCAGTTAAAGCTATCCTGTGGTGGTTTAGCTTTCCATAACCTCTCTTGTAGATCAATTCCTTTACACTCTTCCATAACCTAAAAGATTTTAAAAGCTTGGATCAGTTAAAAGTCCCTCACATAAGATCAATATCAGAACTTACAGTTTCTTAATCGGTGAATATAATAAACTCAAACCTTGGCTAGAGAGACCAATGCTTTCTCCTCGAGGTCTTTGGAGCAGCTTCTTGACGGACTGGATCTTCATACTGATCACAAACAAAATATAATTACAATCAATACATCAAACACATAAACTAAACACACAAAAAAAAAATGAAAAATACAAATCATAAATCAAAGAATCTTTTAAGTGTATCCAAAATGATTCGGTTCTTCTCTTCTTCTTACAAAGTCTTTTGTGTACAAAAGGGAAAGACAGAAACAGAGTCTTCAAGAAACAAGACGGAGAAAGCAAAGTTGGAAAGCTAACCTTGACGGAGAAAACAAGACAGGACAATCCCTATCACGATTGAATAATGAAAACTAACCTTGCCGATTCACCTCGCCGTCCCCGTAAGTCCATCAGATAAACCATCCATGCTCGTATCGCAATCGGAGATCGATTGTCGTCGGATCCGAAACGTCGGATCGAGATTAATAACGATTGGAACCAGAACCGAACAGAGATCGTTCTACGAGCAAACGTCTTTATGCCGGAAAAACGGTGAATCGATTAAAATCTAGGAAAACTGAAGAATCAGAAGAGATTCATCGGTTCGTCGAGGGAGCAAAGAGAGAGAGTCGGAAAAGAAAAGAAAATGAGATTCAAAAAAAAATTAGTCTTTTATATTTTAAAGACATCCAACCAGAAGCTGTCACGTACCGTTTCTTCCAGAGTTCTTCCGATGCTCGCTTGAGCAACGAGTCTAAGGGTCCCTCATTGTCTTCTAGCTTTCTTAAGAATTTAGATGACTTTAGTGTGATTGTTAGACTCGCAGATCACATATGGGTACCTTGGACTTATTTAAGTGTCTACAAAAATAGGTTTTCATGTACGTTTTTTTGCGTGCGAAACAAAAATTGTGGACGAATCACGAGCATGTGCTCATTAGGAGAGAGAATGTAATAAAAATTTGTAAAGTCAAATAGCAATGTGAAACTCCTTTTATAATTGAGAATAGTCAAAGATTTATAAAACAAATTATCCAATTAAACTGGTAAGAACTAACAAAGAGTTTATTAAATTGAGAGATCTCAGTAGCCACTTGGAGCTTCATATAATATCTTTTGATAGGCTTCCCTCAAACGACGTCACTATAGTCCTCTAGTCCTCTAAATGTTCGTCACCAGAGAATTGTGAGAATATCATTTGGTCATAAAGGTTCAAACCACCAGATTCTTCTATTGATTTACCACCAGATTCTTCTGTTTGTTTGGTCTTACTATATACCAAATCAGCAAGCCCATTCTCCAAAGCTTTCACCAGATTTTCGAAGTAGGTTTTAGTTACTGTAGTCAAACCAATTAATTTCACTTGGAACTCAGTAAATTTTTTCGGTGGGACTTCAGTTCTACCGATAAACTGTTTCAACTCCTCTTCTGCACAATGATGAAGTCTCTCCAAACCAGTTTCCGCCTCCCCTGAATAACAACACAAAACAAAAATTATACTAAAAAAAAATATGGAAAAATTAAGATTACTTCCATATCAAAAACTGACCTTGCAAATACTCGAAAAAAAGTCGTTTGTCGGGTTCATGATCAAGTAGGTAGTATCCATATGCATAGGTCCATTTCAAGACCCTCCTACATTCAACGATCTATAACAGCGAAATCAATTACATATCAATAACAATGTTGTAATCAAGAAAAGTCTTAACTTAGTGTCTCATTGGTAATTTTTATAATGGTGGAATGATTTCACTGTTGCAAAAATTTATTTCGTCATTAAGAAGTTATTTCAATTTAATAAACTTTTCTCATATTTTTCAAGGATGTAGTCTTCCTAGATTCTATTCCGCTAGCTGTTACCAATTACATTAATCCACATAGTACTTATTTTTATTTTTGTTTAATCAAACAAAATCTAACTTAAGAGTGTCATTGGTCTTCTAGGTGGGGTTTTCAATATAATATAAGGCTTTTATCGTTTATTCTACAATGTAAATAATTCAATTCTGTTCCACAGCTGTTATATTATTCCACATACTTTTCCAACGGTTTCGTAATGTTACTAAAATCAAAGAATCATTATATATATACTAACCTGAAGCCATGCCTCTACGGTGAATTGGAGCTGAGTTTCTGGTGTGCCCAATATTGCACTAAGCTCCTTAAGCTGCACCGATTGCCATTTCTCCAGATCACTTATAGCCTTCAGCCAAGACGATTGATTGAATTCCCATCTTTCGAAATAATGGTGGTATCTATCGATCGCTTCTTTAGCCCTTTTTCTCTTAGTTTCATCCTCATTGTCTCCTTTAAACTTATTGCAAGCCGCGTGACCGCTCCATGGTTTAAGGCAAATCCAACAAAACTGAAATCTACACGGAGCTGAGCATGACATATGGCTACATCCTTGGTTCTTCTCGATCGGACGCTTGCATTTAGGACAAGGCTTTGTCTTAGAAAGTATCCAGTTCGTGTTCTCGGACTCATCCTTGTTCTTTAGTAACCACTTTGACACGGTATCACAATCCACAGGACTATGAGCGTCTTCACAGCAATCCCAGCAAAACTTAAACGAACACAAACAAGAAACATCGTAATTACTAGTACTACTTCCACCAAAATCAACCGCGTATTCGCATCCCGGTGAAGGACACCATTTAAACTTCTTCCCTTCTTCGACATAAGACCTAAGAAAATACGTATAATACTTCTCCTTATGTTCTTTCTTAGCGATCTTATCGATCAGGTCTTGACCAACAGCAGCAGAACAAGAAGGCTCAGGACATACAACTCTCAAACATCCCGAACCGTCTTCGATTTTTGTAGTGATGTAACCAGTCCAGCAAGTAATGCAATAAGGATGAGCACAAGAAACCCTTTCGATTTCCCCTCCAGTGTATGACTCGAAGCAAATCCCACATTCAATTTCTTTTTCACCGTTAAGATCAACGACAGGCTCCTTCAGTATACCAACGGTTTCACGGGTTTTCTCTTCATCCGCAAACCATTCATCTTCGACTTTACTAACGCTCCATTGATAGTGAAGAAGCAGAGCGATCGCTTCGACTTGGCTTATAGAGAGAGCCGTGGAAACTCGTTCGATATCGTCTCTTTGATGCTTGCGGATGTCTTCTTCCTTGAGAACTACGTAACTTTTCTTAGATCGTTTCATGTGATCGTCCTGATCAGCTAATCCGTCGTAGTTTTCATCAGATTCTCTTTCTTCATCATCGCTGAGAAGATTCTCCTCTTCCGAGTCGATATACATTATCTCATCATCCGAATGATCCATGTTCGGCTGAAAGAAAAAACCCTAAAACGATGTTGAGGTTAATTAATGTATAGGGTATAGGGATTAACTCCTCGGATATATATTAGGGCTGCTTTCTAAAAACTTATCGCTGCTTCTCTTCTAGTTTCTCCGTGACGCCTTTTATAGGGTACTAGTAGGGTTTCAGCTAAAGAGGAGGGATATTATTTTATTTTATTCTGTTAAAGGATATTAGGGATATATACTATTATTAAGGAAAAGAAAACTATTTTGTTGTTATCTTTTGATTTATTAATTATTACTAGGTTTAGGCACAAAACATTAGGAAATAATAAATAAAAAATACTGCAAAATTAAATAGTCATAAATTAATAAATTGAAATAAAGAAAAAAGTCGAAAACTTCTTATATATGGGAACAGAGAAGAGAGTACTATCTCGTTATTAATCTTTTGATTTAGTTTGTGGTATTCAGCTCAAGATGTAAGCATTGATGCTCTTTCATTTCGTTTCCTATTAAGTCGTCACCAAGTTTGATGCTTTTATATGTCTTCTTTGGTGCTCCCCCTATTAAATTGCAATTTAGTCACGGGTAGTTTGCCTCCGTGCTTCCACGGGAATACATGTCTACGGTACCCATTGCAGTGACCTTTCCTTCATGGCCGTATCATGGACACTTCAAGTTCTTTCATTTTCAATTAGTTGAATTTTGTTTTGTAACTCGATCGAGGCTTCATGGCGATGTAATATGAGTGGTAAAAAAACTCTACTTCTTCACAAAACCTGAAGATCTCGTAAACTTTAGCCTCGAGATCAATTTGGTGTCCAAATTAAAATTTCTCAATCATTGAACAAACGTAATTTTATTTATTCAAAAAGAAGTTTAAATTTGATCCTTTGACCTGTAGAGATAGTTGTTTTCACCAAATTTGTACTAGGGGGGAGCAAGTAATCAAAAAAATTCTAGAGTCGAGTAGCAATGTGAAATTCCTTATAAATAAATAAACTAACCAAATTCCTAAGAATTAACAAAGGGATTATTATTAAACTGATGATGGGAGATCTAAGTAGCCACTTGTAGCTTCATATAATACCTTGTGTGTCTTCTGAAATAAGAATGCTTCCGTCAAACGATGTAGTCGTCACCATTCGTCATCTACCCATTCATCAGAGAATTGTGTTGAGAATATCATATGGTCGTAAAGCTTCATACCACTTTCTTCTGTTGATTTGGTCTCACCACTACATACGACATCAGAAAGACCATTCTCCAAAGCTTTCACCAGATTTTCGAAGAAAGTTTTAGTTGCTTTAGTCAAATCAGTTAATTTCATCTTGAAACTATAGAAAGCATTGGTTGGATCATCAGATTTATGTATGAACTCTTTCAACTCCGTCTCTGCACAACGATGAAGCCTCTCCAAACCTGATTCAGCATCCGCTGAAAACAACACAGCAAAATATTTTAGTTAGCTAGAATGGACAAATTAGCATCACACAGCTAAAAGTGTTTCCGTACCAATAACTTACCTTGCAAATACTCGAAAATTTTTTCTTGCCGATTTCATGATCAGGTAGGTAGTATCCATACGCATAGGTCCATTTTAAGACCCTCCTGCATTCGATGATCTGCAACAGTTTAATCAGTTACATGTCAGTAACGGTTCAGCAACAATGTTGTAATCTAACAAAATTAAACGCCATTATTAGAATCTCATTGGTAATTGACATTACGGTTGAATGATTTCATCAGTTCAAGATTAATGATAAAATTTAATCATGAAATCTTCAATAAGATGGTCTTTCAATTTAATAAAGCTTTCTTTGTTTTTCTATATACTATGTAGTCATTCACATATTTTTTCAGTGTTACGAACCAGAGAGTTATTTAAATACTTTTGACTAACCTGACGCCATGCCTCCACGGTGAATTCCAACTCAGTTTCTGGTTTGCCCAGTGTGCCACTAAGCCGCTTAAGCTGCACCGATTGCCATTTCTCCAGATCACTTATAGCCTTAAGCCTCGACGATTGATTGACTACCCATCTTTCATAATAATGCATGTACCTAGCCAATTCATCTTTAAGCAATTTTCTCTTATCTTCAGCCTCTTCAACAAACCTGTTGCAAGCCACGTGACTATTATATTCTTCAAGACAAATCCAACAAAACTCATACCCACACGGAGATGAACATATCATATGGTTGCATCCTTCGCCCTTCTCGATCGGACGTTTGCATTTAGGACAAGGCTTTGAATGCGCAAGCATCCAGTTCTTGTTCTCGCCCTCATCCTGGGTCTTGAATATCCATTTTGACACCGTTTCACAGTCCACAGGACTGTGAGCATCTTCCCTGCAGTTCCAGCAAAAGCTATGCGAACACGAACAAGTAATATCATAACAACTACTTCCACTTCCACTTCCACTCCCACCAACACCAAAATCAATCGCGCATTCGCATTCAGGCGATGGACACCATTTAATCCTCTCTACGACGTCTTCTTCCACATAAGACCTGAGTAAATATCTATAGTACTTCTCCTTATCTTTTTTCTTACCAAACTTATCGATCATATCTTGACCAACCGCACCTGAACAAGAAGGCTCAGGACATTTAATCCTTAAACATCCCGGACCGTCTCCTATCTTAGAAGTGACATAACCAGTCCAGCAAGTATTGCAATAAGGATGACCACAAGAAACCCTTGCGATTTTCCCTCGAGTGTATGACTCGAAGCAAATCCCACATTGGATTACTTTTTGACTATTAATATCAACGACAGGCTCCTTCAATATACCAACGGTCTCACGGATCCTCTCTTCCTCCGTAAACCATTGATCTTCGACTTTACTAACACGCCAATGATAGTGAAGAAGCAGAGCGATCGCTTCGGCTTGGCTTATAGAGAGACCCGTGGAAACTCGTTCGATATCGTCTCTTTGATGCTTGCGGATGTCTTCTTCCTTGAGAACTACGTAACCTTTCTGAAATCCTTTGATGTCTTCCTCACACAATCCATAATCGACTTCATTATCCTCAACCTCAACATCACTGTAAAGGTTCTCCTCTCCTGATTCGATACCATCATCTGAATAATCCATGGTGAGCTGAAAAAGAATAAATAAATATAAAACCCTAAAACGGCTTCGAGGATTATAGGAAGCAGAGACGAAACCAAAAATTAGGGCTGCGCACTAATAAACTCGCTTGTAGAAGCTCTCTTCTAATAATCTCAAAGGCCGCCTTAATATTATTAGGGGTTTGGGGATTTTTTTTTATAGATATTAGACCTTTTAATTAAACAAAGTAAGCTTTTAACGTCTGAGAAAAAAGGATAAGGAAAAAGTCAAAAGTCATAATTAATACTAGAAACCTATTAAAAAACATCACTTTAGCCCAATAAGTAGGAATTGATAGTTTCTCTGGATTTACATATACATAACTTTCGTTCTTATTCTATAAGTATAATCAGTAACTATTAATAAATACTCCCTCCGTATCAAAATATAGGATGTTTTAAGCAAAACACGCAGATTAAGAAATTTTTAATTTTAACAAGTTCAACCAATCAGAAACAATACTGCATAATATAAAATAATAAACTAATCTAAAAGTTACATTGAAATTTGAAAACATCCTATATTATGAAACAACAAACTTCTCCAAAACATCTTATATTTTGAAACGGAGGAAGTATAATTTAAAAAAAATTTAAGGATTTGATTTTTGATTTTAAAACCTGTACGTAGATTTGGTTTTCCATTTAAAAATAACTATTTTTATAGTTGTTGTCAACAACTATAAAATATTAACTCAAAACGAAGTTACTTTTAATAAACTAATTCATTTGTACTATACTTAATAATATCTATATTAACATTTTTTAAATACATTTAGTGTTCTATCCTTTAAGTTATATTTATTTATAAAGTTAATCTTTAAAAAATTGCACAAAAAAAGCAAAATCAATTAGATTCCTAAAACATTATTATATATTTAGAAATTTATTACACTTAATAACATATGCTAAAAATATCTATACAATATATTTTTCTCTTTAAGAACTCTAATATTGAATAATAACTATATTGTTCGATACGAACAATTAAAATCTTTAATGGTTATTAATATGCTGATAAAAATGTAAAATTAATTATTTTATGGATTAAATCTAATTAATTGGAGTATTTATATTATAATTTAATCCATGGTATATTGCATAATAACTTTTACGGATATAATTCTTTCAAGGATTAAATCTAATAAACATTAAACTTACGGGTTAAATTGAAAAATACTAAAATTTTTAAAATATAATAATATAAGATAATTCTTTCACGGTTAAATCTAAAAAGTACTAAAATTTATTTTTTTATGACCATAAGAAATTTGATACGAAAAAAATGTAACATTATTATAATTAAAACTAAATAATTGTCTCGCTGTGTCTGCGGTATACATCTGGTCAAATTTTAAAATTAACAAAAAAAACAATTTTAAAAAATTAAAATTTTTTATGATAAAAATATTTTCCCGTACTGCAGGTTAAAATCTAGTATTAGTCTACTAGATGAGTTAACTCCCGAAGCTCGACTTGTGCCACCATTGTAGAAGCTCTCTGTTTTGTTCTCCAACCACAAAATTCGAATTTCTTTTGCCACCATAGAAGAAGCTTGCAGCTCCGTTTCGATTATGCACCATAGCAGAAGCTCGCAGCTCTGTTTCGATTCTCCTAGCTCACAGAACTCATAAGTCGATTATTTTGTCTTTTGTTGTTGATGGTTTGATTTTTTGTTTCAATTTGTATTGCAGCAGAAGCAAACTCTTCATTTTTTTCACTTAGGTGTTTATGAAACGATGAGATATAACTCTTGTTCTTATGAAATTTGTTATCTCTGATTTTTTCCATTTGGATGTTTATGAAACGATGAGATTTAGCTTGTGTTCTTAAGAGATTTGCTATCTCTGATTTTTTTTTTCCATTTGGGTGTTTATAAAACCATGAGATTTAGCTTGTGTTCTTAAGAGATCTAGTTTGTGTTTGCTTTGTTACGGTTTTACAATATGTTATCATGTTAAACTCGGGCTTTACTATGGGCTTCCAACGGGGTTTGAACAAAATATTTTTACCAAGTCGTCGGGATCTAGTTTGTGTTTGCTTGGCTCTGATACCATGTTAAACTCGGGTTTTACTATGGGCTTCCAACTCAAAACCAATTGGCAATAAGTAGAGAGGCACTAACCCTTCATATATTACTCAAGTCCCTTCACATCTATCAGATGTGGGATCTTTTCTCCAAACGTACTCTCGAGATAATGGCTATTCTAGCCGTTAATCTCGACAGAATCTATCACGCCCCCTCGAGATAATGCTCTATTTTTTTTTCGGCTATCTTGATGGAATTGAACTTTCTTTTGGGCATCAATTAATGGAGTGATCGGGCCTCTATCCGGGACATATTAATTAATGTGCCAGCGTGTGTAGGCTCTGCTACCATGTAAAACTAGAGAATGCTAGATATTAAGAATGTTTGTGTTATTGATCTCAAACTCTTACATCAGGTATATATACAAGAGAGAGACAGAATATACTAAACTTGGAGAGCAAGATGTATAAATTCCTAAACTCTAGGTAGAGAATATTCACAATATATCATAATAGTAACTATATCTTCCAATACAATATTACAAACACAAGTTAAATCTCATCGTTTCATAAATACCACAAATTAGGGCTGGGCATTTGGGTTATCCGTTTGGGTTCGGGTATTACCCATTCGGGTTCGGGTTAATGGATAATGAAAAATAGAACCCATTCGGGTATTTTACTATGTTTGGGTTCGGTTCGGTTCGGTTCGGGTAGTACCGGGTTCGGGTCGGTTTGGGTTACAATTTTCAGAACCCAATTAGTACCCGAACTACCGGGTACCCGAAAAAACATAATTAAAATTAATTAAATTTAAATAAATTTAGTTAAAGTTTGACTTATGTGACAATATATTTTAGATATTTTGATTATTTTTGATATTTAGGTATAAAACTAAATGAAATATTCAAAATTATAATCATAACTTTAGGGTAATTGCATTATATTAATGATAAATATTATAAATATGTTTATATGTTCGGGTTTATTGAGTACCCAAACGGGTACCGGGTATTACCCGACCCTAACCCGAACCCACGAGTATTAGAAAATAGAACCCAATAAGATTTTATAGGCAAACCCGAACCCAACCCGAACCCGGTTTTTCGGGTCGGGTTCTGGGTTGGGTATTCGGGTACGGTTTTTATGCCCAGACTTACCATAAATGAAAAAATCAGAGATAGCAAATCTCTTGAGAACACAAGCTAAACTTTGTTGTTTTTTGTCTTTTAACTCTCCATGAGTTGATTCTTGTAAGAAAATATCACGTGACCATACACATTTCTTGCGTGCAGAGTTNAAAAAAAAAAAAAAAAAAAAAAAAAAAAAAGTTCCTACCCAGAAAAAAAATGACAAAAAAAAAAGAAGTTTGGACGTTAAATAAGATAACTTCAAAGCTTATGGCGTATGAAAGAAAGGAAAATACTTTTAAAACTTTTTAATGTCATTAGAATTGGTCTATCACAATTCGAAATGTGGCATTAGAGGACCTAAAAATAAACAAACCGGATAAGTAGCCTCACATGCATCAGTTGTACGAGAAGGTTTTCTGCAGATATATGTCAGTCTAACAGATAAACAATCGAGTAAAACACATGGAAAACGAGAGGTCCCAAATTTCTCAACTTCTAAACCATTTTTAAATCACATTGTTCGCACCATAAATATAACTTAACAAAACAAACAACATAACATTATTCCAAACTTCTTAGTTCTTTTATAAAAACTCCCAGGAAAGAAAAAAAACAAACACATTAATAAGCATTACAGACTAATACAATCAGTTTACCTCACAATTTTAGCAATAAACTCATCAATATTGTTATCAGAGTTTCCTCCTTCAGACAAAGCTTCTCTTGCAAACTCCATCAATTTCCGAGCATTCTTTCTAACCTCCTTCCCTTTCTCCGACATCTCTTCCATAACTTCTCCAACACATCTCACAATCTCTTCCTTTGTCACAAACCCATTTTGATCTGCCTTAACCCTAACCCCAACCTTCCACACATCTTCTATAAACTTAGCATTAGTTGGTTGATCGCTATAAGCCGGCATTCCAATCAAAGCCACTCCTAAGCTCAATGCCTCTAAAGTCGAATTCCATCCACAATGCGTCATGAAACAACCGATGGATTTATGCGCAAGAACTTGTAATTGAGGACTCCAATTCACTATCAACCCTTTCTCACCAATTTCCTCTACGTAGTTGCTCGGGAGCTTGTTTTTTTCTGTTTCTCTAACAACCCACAAGAAGTTACGGCCAGTTTGTTTTAGACCAGCTGCTACTTCTATCATTTGATCGTCTTTTAAGACGGCCAAGCTTCCAAAGGAGACGTAGATCACTGAACTGGGCTGTTTTGAGTCAAGCCAGTCAAGGCATTCGTTAACTTGGGCATTGAAGAGGTTGATTCCGTAGTCTTTGTCGCCTGCTAATCGTTTGTCTAAGTACATTGATGGAATCATCGGTCCTATGTTCTTGACCGGCCATTGGTTCGTCATCCATTGTAACACCTGAAGAAAAAGTTAGCACACCCTTTAATACATGCAATTAATAAAAGAAAAAAGATTGATAGGTTGATAGTCCATAAGAAAAAAAATTGCACTAGTTCAGTATATGACTCACTTCAACTTTTTGTTTTCTAGAAATTAACAAGGAAACCTATTTATATTGAAATTGATATATAACCAAAAAAGACATTATGTAAACCAGCCGTCCCGGCCTAACCTAAAAGTTTTCTGACTAACAATGACTTGTTTAAACCCAAACATGATCACGTTTTCTATTGTCATGTTTTTAGGCTTAGAAAAGAAATCAAGAACCTAGAAGATCGATAGGGACCAGTGGAAATAAAGAGACACCAGAAAGGAAAAATATGGATAACGTCTAGCTCTTGTTATATTTGTACTAGGAGACCCCCTATTGAGTCTATATTTTTATATGTTGGAGTTTAAAAATGGGAAGCTACAAATTAACTTTTTCAAATCTACGAGTAAAAAATTTCATGGACCAAATTCTCAATGATATAATAATAATATTAATAACTTGAACTAATCCACTAATTCTATTGTAGGACACACATCACACATGCTAAGCCAATATCTATGATTGCTAAATAATCAAAGGTAAATGGCGAGACACGTATGTGTATATTTGAGACGATAGCTAGTCGTTTTCTGGCTATATATTTGCCACGTGAAGACCCAATCCAATCAGATATCTAATCTGCACCTTGGGATGTTCGCCCCAATTGGATACCTTTCGGCCGAAGATGAATGAATAATGTTCTTTTTGTCGGTTTACATAATGATGTTTTTTTTTTTTGTATTTCGTTTTGCTACAATTATTTACCAACATTAAATCAATATTTTTACCACGAACCTGAAAAGCTACATCCATATAGCAGTAAGGAATTATCTCGCAAAATACCTAAATGCAATTGGAATTTGCCACTTAAATGTATTTTAATGCTTGGTTTTAGTTTCGATATGGGTCACATCATGTACTAATTGATTCAGCAAGAATAGGATAGTATCCACTATTTACCATTATCATTATATCATTTGGATTTCATTTTGCGTATAACTGATATGATATACTATCCACCATTATCATTATATCATTTGGATTTCATGCATACTAATAAGCACGAGAGAAGAGTTAAGAATTACCTCAACTTCAAGTTCGTCGAAAGAGTTAACCAAGAAGAAGTCAATGTCGTCAACATTGATGAACTGGCTACTAATGAGCTCAAACAACGGCCGGCAGATATTGTTATCGTACAGAAACACTGGCAAGTCATTACCCTTCAACGGAGGCATCGCAGGCAAAACTACTTCGTTTTGAAACTCCTTGAACTCCCCACGCAAGAAATGAACATAGATTGCGTTCACGGTGGAATTTTGAGTGAAAAACGACGCCGCAGCGACCCCGGGATGTTTCCGGCAAACGTCGAGAACATAAGGCAGACAAGAGTCGTAAACGACGGCGTTTGGTTTGGGGTCCATCGAGGAGATAAGTTCAGATAGGCTTCTAGAGACGTTTTCTTGGAACTTTGAGAAGTAGTCGGGAGATGTGTCGGTAGATGGGTGGCCTTCCTCGAAGCCATCGTCTATGGGGACGAAAGATAGCGGGAGAGCGGTGGCTCCGCCAGAGATAGCACGGCGGAGGATGGAGTTGTGGGTGGAGGAAGTGGTGAGGAATGTGACCGTAACGTTTTTGGAGATTAAACGTTTTGAGAATTGGAGAAGAGGGTTTATATGTCCTTGTATCGGGAATGAGAAGACTAACACATTTGCTTTAGCATTTTCTCCCATTTTCTCTCTCTCTCTCTCTCTCTCTCTCTCTCTCTCTCTCTCTCTCTCTTTTGTTAAATTTGTGATACAAAACTCTGGCATGGGGAGAGGGTAGTATTTATGGGATATATGCAACGGAGAAAAAAATGGTATTTAATTGGATATATATGCACCTTTTCATATTAAAGATTTGTTTCTATGAAATGTCTCTTTACCAAATAGGAAAGTTAACTATAATAATATTATTGCCTTCTGTGTACAATGGCATAGGGATAATAGATATAAATTCTTACAAATTATGTGCCTAGTTAGATTTCTTCTTGATAGAAGGGTTAAAAAAAAAAAAAAGTTTTCCAGCAGATGTTGACTAACGAAAAGATTTACCAGAATCTACATAAAACTAAAATAAACTAAAATTGGAATTATGCTATTAGTATGAGATTAAATTAATTATCTATATATTGCATGTATCTTCTATAGTTTCTCCCACCATATGGACTTTGCTTCTCGAATCGTTGGAAGAAAAGCTTTCCTTGTGTGTATATTTTATTTGTTCAATTTCTATTATTGGCTTCATTTTCTCTTGTTGATATAGTATGTGGTTATTTCCATTCTACTTTTATATTTTGGTTATTTTTGGCATTTATCGATATATTTTGTTTTATATAACTTTTAAACTACCATTTCGACTGACAAAAACAGTTTACCTATGCATTTTTTGAGTACAATGCATATACATTAGTCAAATAACATGTATTCGAATAAGATTTTTGACATCCTAATTTATAGGGTTGTTTTTGGGAAAATTTAAGGAATAGGTCATTGTGTAATACTTAAATAATATGTACCACTGGAAACATATTTAGAATTACACCGAGATGTTGCATGTTATGACCTACGAGAAACCTCTTACTTAGTTACTTTCAAATTAACATCAATGCCAGTTCAGAAATTTGGTTACTAGCTGAAATGAAACTTGTAAATTCTGTGCCACTAGCAAACATAGTACATACTCATAATACATTTTTTTTTTGTCAAAGCAAACTCACAATACATATACTACAAGAAAATAAGTTATTGAGACGTATTTTTGAGACAAAAAATTCTCATTACAAATTTGTGGCACTTTCAATACGATATTATGACTAAATTTATTTGTCACAAATTCATATAGTTTTTTTGTCACTATATTATGACGGAAAAAAATCAGCAACAAAAGTTTGTCACAATTAGTGACGAATATGTTACGATAATATTAATCGTCACTCTTATGACTACATTGTGACCAATATGTTGCTGCAAATTAGTTATGAACTTATAACAGATATGCAAGTCACAGTTTGTGATATTAAAATGAGTAAACATTAGTCATAAAATAGTATATATTATTATGTCATTTATACAAAGTCCATTAAGCCAAATCTCTAACCCTAATTTAACAAGACTTAATTAAGAGATGATTAGGGTTTTATTTTTTATAATTTCGTGCCTCCTAAACCTAGAGAGAGAGAGTAAACCTTTTGAGAGAAAGAGAACAAAGAGCTACATTTGAGATTAAGGACAAATCTTACATATCCTAGGAGATGGTGGAAAAGAAGGGTTAAACAGACTCTTTTATGGACGAATTTTGGTGAGAAATTTCCCAACCCATAGATGTAAGTTTTCCCCAAAGGATTTTGTAATCCTTTTTGTAGATTAAAAGTTATAAATGTTTTCTCAAACCTATTCTGTGCAGATCCGCGAATTAACATCAGTCATCTTGTGAAATCGTTTTCCACTGCTACAAATTGAACTAGAAGCTTATCTCCCGCCGTTGGAAAGATTTGAGTCTTACCTTTCCAGAGAGCCTAAGATCATTTCCATAGGAGTTATAATATGAAAGTTATGGTCGAATATGTGCATCTGGTCGAATTTGTGATTTATTTTCTTTGTAAGAATAAAGTTAGCTTATAATATATATCTAATGTTTATGATTATAAAAAATTTGTATGATTATAAATTTTAAAAAATAAATTGTTTTGTGATTAATTTTTTAGTTATAATTTTTATCATATGCAATGAATTTTTTATTAATAACTTGTGACCATTTGAAACTAACTTCTAATGATAAGATTGGACATTATGATAGTCACAAAATATCATGATTTTTGAGTATTTGTTAAAATTTTACGAAAAAATTTTAATTATCATTTGTGACCATTTGAGACTATAGTTTCTTCATAATAAGATACATAATTAAAACATTATTTTAAACACGAATTGTGACGATTTAAAGACGTTTTGTTAGTCTGTAACTGAAACAGTTTTGTTACTTTTTTTGTGTCGTAATTATTGATGACAAAATGGTTACTAATATATTGGTTGCAACTCTTGTGACGTTTTTGTTACAAATAAAAATTTGTGACCATTGTATTGCAACCATTCAAAAATCGTCACAAATTCGTAACAATATTATAACTAAATATTTTTTATTGTGACTAAATATTTTGTTTTAATAAAAATATTTTCTTGTACTGATACAATGGTCAAATTTCAACAAGTTAGAGTGACAGATGAATTCTCTAAGATTTTAAAAGATGATATAATATGTACATCACATCTAATCATATACTTTTTCCAATTTACAAAGAGCGCCATTTAAAATTTTAACTTTTACTTCAAAATAATGTTGTTTTAATTTATACCACTACTAGATTAGGACCCGCCCGATGTGCGGATTTAAAATTAATCATATTTTTTTGAATTCCCTCGCTCGTGTGAAGTTTGGGATTTATCTCCGACTCCGGTCTCATCGGAGGGTTTTCCATATGAGTCGGTGTACTCGAATTTGGATTTTGTTTTCTGGAGGGATGCCTCTCAATAGAGTGATCCGGATCAACTTCTTAAATTACCATTAATAGGACTTATTTAAGAGATGATTAGGGTTTTATTTTTTATAATTTCGTGCCTCCTAAACCTAGAGAGAGAGTAAACCTTTTGAGAGAAAGAGAACAAAGAGCCACATTTGAGATTAAGGACAAATCTTACATATCCTAGGAGATGGTGGAAAAGAAGGTTTAAGCAGACTCTTTTATGGACGAATTTTGGTGAGAAATTTCCCAACCCATAGATGTAAGTTTTCCCCAAAGGATTTTGTAATCCTTTTTGTAGATTAAAAGTTATAAATGTTTTCTCAAACCTATTCTGTGCAGATCCGCGAATTAACATCAGTCATCTTGTGAAATCGTTTTCCACTACTACAAATTGAACTAGAAGCTTATCTCCCGCCGATGGAAATATTTGAGTCTTACCTTTCCAGAGAGCCTAAGATCATTTCCATAGGAGTTATAATATGAAAGTTATGGTCGAATATGTGCATCTGGTCGAATTTGTGATTTATTTTCTTTGTAAGAATAAAGTTAGCTTATCATGTATATCTAATGTTTATGATTATAAAAAATTTGTATGATTATAAATTTTTAAAAATAAATTGTTTTGAGATTAATTTTTTAGTTATAATTTTTATCATATGCAATGAATTTTTTATTAATAACTTGTGACCATTTGAAACTAACTTCTAATGATAAGATTGGACATTATGATAGTCACAAAATATCATGATTTTTGAGTATTTGTTAAAATTTTACGAAAAAATTTTAATTATCATTTGTGACCATTTGAGACTATAGTTTCGTAATAATAAGATACATAATTAAAACGTTATTTTAAACACGAATTGTGACGATTTAAAGACGTTTTGTTAGTATGTAATTGAAACAGTTTTGTTACTTTTTTGTGTCGTAATTATTGATGACAAAATGGTTACTAATATATTGGTTGCAACTCTTGTG
>NC_025689.1:10535860-10539027 GCF_000633955.1 Camelina sativa
TTTTTTTTTTTTTTTTTTTTTTTTGTCAGAAGTAGCTAAAATATACCTACTAATTTGTATTGCCGAGTATATGCACGTTCGGACAACAATACAATAACATCTTGATACGTACACCCTTTAAACAAAAATCTTGATACGTCCACAACAAAACAATGACGTCTTGTTTTATAAGGGAGTTTTTTTTAGATGCTAATGGCTAATGCATATCGGTATCAGTATTATGGTATTCAAAATGAAATTCCCTATGTTAAATGACTTCATAATGTATTTTTTTTTTCTAATTTTGGGAGGTCAAAAACGAATATAACTGCTTAGTTTGTAAGTGATAACAAATGTGACAAGTCGTCTTCTGTTTACGATTTAAGTCATGTAATTTTGAAATTCTCTTACGACTTTATCAAATATTCAAAGTGAAAAAATTATATGCTATTAATAATTTCATTTTTTATCTTTTACGTTTTTTCGTATCATCTATATATAATAGCAAACCCACTTTTTTGTGTCAACTTTTAATCCAACGGATGAGATTGGTTCTAGTTTTAATCCAACGGTTTAAAATTATTAATCGTGTTTTTTTGTCGCACCTCCATCTTTTAAAAATCACACATCTTAGTCTTTGCATCTCTTTGTTGTACCTCTTGGTTTCAAAAATCACATCCATTCATTTTTACACCTTTTAAATCACACCTCTATGTGTTACACCTCTTTGTTGTACCTCTATGTTTTACACCTTTTTGTTGTACCTATTATTCATATCTTTTCATTACACTCCCATCTTTCAAATATCACACCTCTTAATTTTAACACCCTTTTATTTCATACCTCTATGTCTTACACCTCTTTGTTGTATCTCCATGTTTCTCATCTATTAATTTTGACACCTTAACCCACTTTTTTGTGTCAACTTTTAATCCAACGGATGAGATTGGTTCCAGTTTTAATCCAACAGTTTAAATTTATTAATCGTGTCTTTTGTCGCACCCCCATCTTTCAAAATCTCACCTCTTAGTCTTTGCATCTCTTTGTTGTACCTCCTGATTTCAAAAATCACATCCATTCATTANTTTTAAAAGATGATATAATATGTACATCACATCTAATCATATACTTTTTCCAATTTACAAAGAGCGCCATTTAAAATTTTAACTTTTACTTCAAAAATAATGTTGTTTTAATTTATACCACTACTAGATTAAGACCCGCCCGATGTGCGGGTTTAAAATTAATCATATTTTTTTGAATTCCCTCGCTCGTGTGAAGTTTGGGATTTATCTCTGACTCCGGTCTCATCGGAGGGTTTTCCATATGAGTTGGTGTACTCGAATTTGGATTTTGTTTTCTGGAGGGATGCCTCTCAATAGAGTGATCCTGATCAATTTCTTAAATTACCATTAATTTTATGGGCAATCTGGAAGGCCATAAATAAAAAAGTTTTTCAAGGTTTAGAGATCAAGACGAATGATATAATTTCTCAGGCTTTAGGCGATAAGTTAGTCTGGGAAGAGACGCTCTCTTTTACGTTGGTCATATCACCTCCATCTCCGTCTTCAGATGTCCAGGTGTCGTCACCTTGTTGTCAGATTGATGGTTCTTGGAAAACAACCAATGTTCATTCATGATTGGGCTGGTGGTGTTGCATTGGTGAGGAGCGAACCTTGTTGTTGGGGGCCAAGTGTCTAAGACAGAGCCCCTCCCCCTACATTCAGAGTTAGAAGCGTTGTTGTGGGCCATGGAGAGGATAAGTGTTGCAGGGATCGCTTATCAACATTTCGAGGTTGATTGTGCTAAGTGTTGCAGGGATCGCTTGTCAAACCCTGAAGATTGATCGTTCTTCTCCAACCTGTTCGATGAGTTTAACTCGCTGGAGTCCTTTCCACTATTCTTCATCTCTTGGATCCCGCATGCGTCAAATATGAAGGCAGATTGTCTTGCCCGTGCTTTGCGTTCTCTTATCTCTAAAGTTTCTTTTGTAAATTCCTTCCCTCCAGCTTGGACAACTAACCGAGAAATTTCCTTTTAATTTATTATTTGGTTGAAAAATAAAAAGTAAATAGATACATTTTTATTTAAAGAAAATAATTGTAGATGGTTCAAAGTTATTAAAATAAAATAAAATTTAACAAATAATATATATTTATTTTTTCGTCAGTAAAACAATGTATAAAAGTAATGAGATAAACTTTTAGTTATAAAGTGAAGTAGTCTTAGAGCAGTGGCAGGAGGTAAGCTCATTTGCAGAAGGCACCATTACACCAGGGATCGAGTCCTACTTCATACGAATGTAGGAATTTGGCTAATGGGCCGGCCAGTTGTGGCCCAATGGTTGACAAACAAAAAACTTTTGGTTATAGAAAATAGTTGTTTTTTTCTTGCTATAATACACTAATGTATATCCATTTACAAATCTACTATCTACTTTACTAATAAAAGTATATTTGTACACACAAATATATTTTACTGTTAAAATCTAATTTTTACTCTTAAAATATAATCTTTAATATTTACTACTACCAACAAATTGTTTTTATGAACACATTAAATAATCTATTATATGTCTCTTCACTTTAACATTTTTATAGTTACAAAAACGTATATGTTAATCTTACAAACTCTTATCTTAAATATTACAATAGCAGTTTTTTTGAATAAATTATTTGATTGGTGAAAAAGATATAAGACGATCTATTTTTTTATTTTTTTTACTTCATCAATCTTTTTTTTATGTAAAGGTGAGTATTTACATTTTTCTAAATTTTAAAGCTGTTTAAATTTTTTTAATTTCCTTATAATTGTCTTTTAATATTTTTAAAACTGTGTTTGTTTTATATTTGGAAGTTTACAAAGATTTTTTTTTCTTTAAAAGATTCTAAATAAAATTATATTTTTCTTTCTCTATTTTACTTTTATATAAAACTTTTTTATAGTAGATTTTGAATTTTTACATTTTTATTTTTAAAATTTTTAATAAATTTAGAATTGACATGTGTCAACATTTAAATGATACAATTGACACATGTCACGATCTTGTTAATGAGTAATTTTGACATCAAACTTTATACAATAAAATATATATACATAAAATATATATACAGATATATATGTATATATACTAATGTTAATCATTCACGTATCTGCAATGTTGATTTTGACGCACTTTTTTTTTTTTT
>NC_025689.1:10539638-10542010 GCF_000633955.1 Camelina sativa
TAACACCCTTTTATTTCATACCTCTATGTCTTACACCTCTTTGTTGTATCTCCATGTTTCTCATCTATTAATTTTGACACCTTAACCCACTTTTTTGTGTCAACTTTTAATCCAACGGATGAGATTGGTTCCAGTTTTAATCCAACAGTTTAAATTTATTAATCGTGTCTTTTGTCGCACCCCCATCTTTCAAAATCTCACCTCTTAGTCTTTGCATCTCTTTGTTGTACCTCCTGATTTCAAAAATCACATCCATTCATTATTACACCTTTTAAATCACACTTCTTAGTCTTTGCATCTCTTTGTTGTACCTCCTGGTTTCAAAAATCACATCCATTAATTTTTACACCTTTTAATTTCACACCTCTATGTGTTACACCTCTTTGTTGTACCTCTATGTCTTACACCTCTTTGTTGTACCTATTATTCATGTCTTTTCATTACACCCCAATCTTTCAAAAATCACACCTCTTAATTGTAACACCCNGGTCTCATCGGAGGGTTTTCCATATGAGTTGGTGTACTCGAATTTGGATTTTGTTTTCTGGAGGGATGCCTCTCAATAGAGTGATCCTGATCAATTTCTTAAATTACCATTAATTTTATGGGCAATCTGGAAGGCCATAAATAAAAAAGTTTTTCAAGGTTTAGAGATCAAGACGAATGATATAATTTCTCAGGCTTTAGGCGATAAGTTAGTCTGGGAAGAGACGCTCTCTTTTACGTTGGTCATATCACCTCCATCTCCGTCTTCAGATGTCCAGGTGTCGTCACCTTGTTGTCAGATTGATGGTTCTTGGAAAACAACCAATGTTCATTCATGATTGGGCTGGTGGTGTTGCATTGGTGAGGAGCGAACCTTGTTGTTGGGGGCCAAGTGTCTAAGACAGAGCCCCTCCCCCTACATTCAGAGTTAGAAGCGTTGTTGTGGGCCATGGAGAGGATAAGTGTTGCAGGGATCGCTTATCAACATTTCGAGGTTGATTGTGCTAAGTGTTGCAGGGATCGCTTGTCAAACCCTGAAGATTGATCGTTCTTCTCCAACCTGTTCGATGAGTTTAACTCGCTGGAGTCCTTTCCACTATTCTTCATCTCTTGGATCCCGCATGCGTCAAATATGAAGGCAGATTGTCTTGCCCGTGCTTTGCGTTCTCTTATCTCTAAAGTTTCTTTTGTAAATTCCTTCCCTCCAGCTTGGACAACTAACCGAGAAATTTCCTTTTAATTTATTATTTGGTTGAAAAATAAAAAGTAAATAGATACATTTTTATTTAAAGAAAATAATTGTAGATGGTTCAAAGTTATTAAAATAAAATAAAATTTAACAAATAATATATATTTATTTTTTCGTCAGTAAAACAATGTATAAAAGTAATGAGATAAACTTTTAGTTATAAAGTGAAGTAGTCTTAGAGCAGTGGCAGGAGGTAAGCTCATTTGCAGAAGGCACCATTACACCAGGGATCGAGTCCTACTTCATACGAATGTAGGAATTTGGCTAATGGGCCGGCCAGTTGTGGCCCAATGGTTGACAAACAAAAAACTTTTGGTTATAGAAAATAGTTGTTTTTTTCTTGCTATAATACACTAATGTATATCCATTTACAAATCTACTATCTACTTTACTAATAAAAGTATATTTGTACACACAAATATATTTTACTGTTAAAATCTAATTTTTACTCTTAAAATATAATCTTTAATATTTACTACTACCAACAAATTGTTTTTATGAACACATTAAATAATCTATTATATGTCTCTTCACTTTAACATTTTTATAGTTACAAAAACGTATATGTTAATCTTACAAACTCTTATCTTAAATATTACAATAGCAGTTTTTTTGAATAAATTATTTGATTGGTGAAAAAGATATAAGACGATCTATTTTTTTATTTTTTTTACTTCATCAATCTTTTTTTTATGTAAAGGTGAGTATTTACATTTTTCTAAATTTTAAAGCTGTTTAAATTTTTTTAATTTCCTTATAATTGTCTTTTAATATTTTTAAAACTGTGTTTGTTTTATATTTGGAAGTTTACAAAGATTTTTTTTTCTTTAAAAGATTCTAAATAAAATTATATTTTTCTTTCTCTATTTTACTTTTATATAAAACTTTTTTATAGTAGATTTTGAATTTTTACATTTTTATTTTTAAAATTTTTAATAAATTTAGAATTGACATGTGTCAACATTTAAATGATACAATTGACACATGTCACGATCTTGTTAATGAGTAATTTTGACATCAAACTTTATACAATAAAATATATATACATAAAATATATATACAGATATATATGTATATATACTAATGTTAATCATTCACGTATCTGCAATGTTGATTTTGACGCACTTTTTTTTTTTTT
>NC_025689.1:10544223-10545737 GCF_000633955.1 Camelina sativa
TCTTAGTCTTTGCATCTCTTTGTTGTACCTCCTGATTTCAAAAATCACATTCATTCATTTTTACACCTTTTAAATCACACCTTTTAGTCTTTGCATCTCTTTGTTGTACCTCCTGGTTTCAAAAATCACATCCATTAATTTTTACACCTTTTAATTTCACACCTCTATGTGTTACACCTCTTTGTTGTACCTCTATGTCTTACACCTCTTTAATGTACCTATTATTCATGTCTTTTCATTACACCCCCATCTTTCAAAAATTACATCTCTTAATTTTAACACCTTTTTATTCCATACCTCTATGTCTTACACCTCTTTGTTATATTTCCATGTTTCTCATCTATTAATTTTGACACCTTTTTTTTTCATACCTCTATGTCTTACACCTATTTGGTTATTATATATTAACTTTTTTGGACAACATAAGTTTCAAAAATTGTTTTCTGAGTACTAAATGATTGTTTAATTGAAGTGTTTTTNACACATGTCACGATCTTGTTAATGAGTAATTTTGACATCAAACTTTATACAATAAAATATATATACATAAAATATATATACAGATATATATGTATATATACTAATGTTAATCATTCACGTATCTGCAATGTTGATTTTGACGCACTTTTTTTTTTTTTGAGATGGACGGGATATTAGGTTTACTAAGCTATGTTATATGAAATCATAAACTTCCAACTAAAAAAGACAACGAATACGATAGTCGTTGTGATTTTTATTTATTAATTTAGCTAGGATATATTTTATTTTTTTTGGTCAGAGTATATGGACGTTGGCACAACAATACAATAACATCTTGATACCTCCACCCCTTAACAAAAATCTTGATACGTCCACAACAAAACAATGACGTCTTGTTTTATAAGGGATTTGTTTGGATGCTAATTGCTAATGCATATCAGTATCAATATTATAGTATTCAAAATGAAATTCCCTATGCTAAATGACTTCAGAATGTATTTTTTTGAAATTTTGGGAAGTCAAAAAGGAATATAACTGCTTAGTTTGTAAGTGATAACAAATGTGACTTGTCTTACGATTTAACACATGTAATTTTGAAATTCTCTTACGCCTAGGAGGGACACTATAGTCCTTGATGTCATTGCTTATGTAATCATGAAACATCAAAGTACGTATGAGGTCCAAATCTTTCTTTTTGAACAAACTTTAGCCCAATTAAAAGCCCACACACAAGCCTACTACATCACGCTCGAATCAGTTTTATCGATGGTTTAGTTTTTGGGTTAGCTTTCCGGTTCGGTTTAGTTTCGGTTCGATTAGGCTGTTGAATTTTTTGAAACCAAAACTAAACCGTACTACTCCGTCTTCAGCCTCCACCTCCCCCAAGCTTCGTCACCGTGTAAATCATTGGACTGGAAAATTAGGGTTTTGGGACTTGGGTGGGTGTGATTGATTCCATAGAAGCAGAGATGGGGAAGAAGAAAGGAAGCAAAGCAGCTTCGCCTTCTTCAGATGATTTCTTACAAACCCTCGAA
>NC_025689.1:10546937-10607947 GCF_000633955.1 Camelina sativa
TCTTAGTCTTTGCATCTCTTTGTTGTACCTCCTGATTTCAAAAATCACATTCATTCATTTTTACACCTTTTAAATCACACCTTTTAGTCTTTGCATCTCTTTGTTGTACCTCCTGGTTTCAAAAATCACATCCATTAATTTTTACACCTTTTAATTTCACACCTCTATGTGTTACACCTCTTTGTTGTACCTCTATGTCTTACACCTCTTTAATGTACCTATTATTCATGTCTTTTCATTACACCCCCATCTTTCAAAAATTACATCTCTTAATTTTAACACCTTTTTATTCCATACCTCTATGTCTTACACCTCTTTGTTATATTTCCATGTTTCTCATCTATTAATTTTGACACCTTTTTTTTTCATACCTCTATGTCTTACACCTATTTGGTTATTATATATTAACTTTTTTGGACAACATAAGTTTCAAAAATTGTTTTCTGAGTACTAAATGATTGTTTAATTGAAGTGTTTTTAACTAACAAGCATCAATCTCTAATTCAAGGTAATTTAATATTTTCGCTGACCTGTAGTGTTTCTCCGGTTAGATTATTATTATTGTTAGTCGACACTACTAAATTCATACATTAATCTTAATTTTGTAATCTTTTAGTCTCTTCAATATTTTTAGCCTTTCCTGTTTTCATCTTTTTGATCCGTTGAATAAATACGCGTGCTATATTTTTTTGCATGGCTAATGTTTCTAATTCTTAATGTGCAGATTTTATTTTTTGACTTTCTGGAAAAACTAAAACCAAGATATGAGAGGCACGATGATATGCAGTGATGCTAAGCCAAATTTTTTTAACAAACATGGTATAATTATAAATTTATATATGTTCTATTATTTAACCTATTTATTTTTTTAACAAACATGGTATAAATGTAACAAAAAAAAAATTATGTAGGATGTCCATTAGATATAAATGATCCAGGTAAGTTTCCATTCTTTTGTAAATAAAGCTTTTAAAATTTTAGTTGAATTTTAATTTCTTATACTTTCTGGGTATCAAACATTTTGATAATATATAGAAATATTACAAATGAGCATGGAAATAGAGAGTGTCGAAGAAAAAGTCAGACATACTTGTGACAACACAAAATCAAATTCTAGAAAGCGTAAGCACGACCAAATGACAAGTCAAGTTAGAAAGAAAAGATCTACTAAAGGTAACTTATTTAGTCTTTGATGACTTTCTAATTAATCTGTATATACAATTTTTTAAAAACATAATGTATAACAGTCACTTTCAAAGTGATCTGGAATCTGCCAAAAAAAAAAGAAAATGCAAGTAATTTCTAAAATTAGTGTTTAACCCAAAGAAGAAAACATGAAAAGTTGAGATATTATTATCACATGTTTCACCACATCGATTTCGTTTTCGCTGTTATTGATTGAAGAACATGATGGTACCGATTCATAGACATAAGTGGGAAATTAATTCCTAATATATGGTGGATACGTAAATAAACTTCAATCTAGTGAAAACCGCACACTTTTCCATCTAGCGGTTTAAAATTATTAATGATCCCAACAGTTGCAAATTATTAATCGTGTCTTTTCGTCGTGCCTCCATCTTTCAAAAATTCCACCTCTTAAGTTTTGCATCTCTTTGTTGTACCTCCATGTTTCAAAAATCACATTTATTTATTTTTACACTTTTTTATCTCATACCTCTATGTTTACATATCTTGGTTGTACCTCCATGTTTCAAAGATCACATCCATTAATTTTTACACATTTTTATTGCACACCTCTATGTCTTACATCTCTTTGTTTATTATATATAAACTTTTCTGGACAACATAAACATGTTTCGACAAATTGTTTTCTGAGTATTTTGAAAACTTACAAGATAATAAATAAAACTAAAGAATTGTTTTATTGAAGTGTTTTTTTAAAAATATAATAGCAAACCCACTTTTTGTGTCAACTTTAATCCAACGGATGAGATTAATTCCAATTTTCCATCTAACGGTTTAAAATTATTAATGATCCCAGCAGTTGCAAATTATTAATCGTGTCTTTTCGTCGTACTCCCATCTTTCAAAAATCACACCTCTTAATTTTTGCATCTCTTTGTTTTACCTCCATGTTTCAAAAATCACATCTATTTATTTTTACACCTTTTTTATTTCACACATCTATGTTTACACCTCTTTGTTGTACCTCCATATTTCAATATCACATCTATTAATATTTACACCTTTTTATTTTACACCTCTATGTCTTACATCTTTTTGTTTATTATATACAAACTTTTCTGGACAACATAAACAAGTTTTGAAAAATTGCTTTCTGAGTATTTTCAAAACTTACAAGTTAATAAATAAAACTAAAGAATTGTTTTATTGAAGTGTTTTCTAAATATATAATAGCAAACCTATTTTTTGTAAACTTTAATCCAACGGATGAGATTAGTTCCACTTTTCCTTCTAATGGTTTAAAATTATTAATGATCCCAACAGTTGCAAATTATTAATTGTGTCTTTTCGTCGTACCTCCATATCTTAAAAATCACACCTCTTAATTTTTGCATCTCTTTGTTGTACCTCCATGTTTCAAAAATCACATCTATTTATTTTTACACCTTTTTTATTTCACACCTCTATGTTTACACCTCTTTGTTGTACCTCTATGTTTCAAATATCACATCTATTAATATTTACACCTTTTTATTTTACACCTCTATGTCTTACACCTCTTTGTTTATTATATAGAAACTTTTTCTGGACAACATAAACAAGTTTCGAAAAATTGTTTACTGAGTATTTTCAAAACTTACAAGTTAATAAGTAAAACTAAAGAATTGTTTTATTGAAATGTTATTTAATTTTTAAATATATAATAGCAAACCCACTTTTTGTGTCAACTTTAATCCAATGGATGAGATTAGTTCCACTTTTCCATCTAACGGTTTAAAATTATTAATGATCCCAACAGTTGCATATTATTAATCATGTCTTTTCGTCGTATCCCCATCTTTCAAAAATCACACCTCTTAAGTTTTGCATCTCTTTGTTGTACCTCAATATTTCAAAAATCACATCTATTTATTTTTATACCTTTTTTATTTCATACCTCTATGTTTACACCTGTTTGTTGTACCTCAATGTTTCAAAGATCACATCTATTAATTTTGACACATTTATTTCACACCTTTTTGTTTTTGTTACTCTTTGTTTATATAAAGTTGCAATGTTTTGATCCAACAAATATTTTGTTCCGTTTTTTACTCAAAATGTAAAATTAACAATATTAATTAATTCAAGTTTTTACTTTCCCGTGCGGTTGACGCACGGGCCGACATCCTAGAAACTATTAATGCGAAAATAATTTGTCATAAATATATAAAGGTAAAGGATCCAGAGTACAATAATAGTATTAAAATGTTGTTTATATCGAAACAAAAGAGACTTGACGTGATACTAATGTTCATATTCTTGTCATCTTCCCAAGGAGGGGACACTGTCTATAGTTCTTGATGTGATTGCTTATGTAAAGCAGGAAACAGCAAAATACGTATGAGATCCAAATCTTTCTTTTTGAACAAACTTTAGCCCAATTAAAAGCCCACAAGCCTACATTACGATAGTAATAGTTTATCGATGGTTTAGTTTTTTGGGTTAGCTTTCCGGTTCGGTTTAGGTTCGGTTCGATTCGGCTGTTGAATTTTCGAAAGCATAACTAAACCGTACGACACCGTCACTGAAGCTTCGTCACCGTGTGGTCTCAGTGTAAAATCCTTGGAGTGGAAAATTAGGGTTTTGGGAATTGGGTGGGTGTGATTGATTCCATAGAAGCAGAGATGGGGACGAAGAAAGGAAGCAAAGCAGCTTCTTCAGATGATTTCTTACAAACCCTCGAAGACTTCACAAGCAAAGAGAATTGGGATAAGTTCTTCACTCTCAGAGGCAACGACGACTCTTTCGAGTGGTATGCTGAGTGGCCTCAGCTCCGTGACTCGCTTTTACCTCTGCTCCAAGACTCATCATCATCTTCTTCTGGCTCACTTCAGATTTTGGTTCCTGGGTGCGGGAACTCCCGCCTTTCTGAGCATTTGTACGATGCTGGGTTCCGTGACATCACCAATGTCGACTTTTCCAAGGTTGTTATCTCCGATATGCTTCGTCGGAACATTAGGACTCGTCCCGAACTCCGTTGGCGAGTTATGGACATAACAAAGATGCAGGTTTTGCAACTCTTGTGCTCTGTTTTTTTTCTTTTCTAGCTCATTGTTGTACACAATCATTCACACAAGCTTTACTACTCAGTTGGCAGATGAATCTTTTGATACGGTTCTGGATAAAGGTGCTCTTGATGCTTTGATGGAGCCAGAAGTTGGAACGAAGCTGGGAAGTCAATACTTATCAGAGGTCTTTCTTCTTAGTGAACTTCTTTTGTTTAATTTGCGTTATAGTTGGATGAGTGTTAGGATCAAACAATGAAAGTTATGTGCTTTAAATGCTCACACTTGATTCAGTTTGATCATTAGTTAACTCTTTTCTCAGGCCAAACGGGTTTTGAAACCTGGGGGGAAGTTTATCTGTCTAACGCTGGCGGAGTCTCATGTCTTAGGTACTTCCTTGCAGCACCTTTGTTTCTGTTATCATTAGGTGAACTGTTTCATAGTTATCGTTTTCTTCATTGTATTGTCTCTTTTTAGTTTAAATTCTTTGTGTTTTTACAGCATTGCTCTTTTCAAAACTTCGTTTTGGTTGGAAGATGACTGTTCATTCAATCTCTCAAAAACGCTCGAATCTTAAGACGTTTATGGTGGTGGCTGAAAAGGAAAATTCCGTTTTACTGCATGATATAACCTCTTCTTTCGATCTTTTATCTATTGGTCGCAACGATAACCAGGTAATTCTTTTTTTTGAACATGAATTTCATCCAATTATACGAAATTTTTGTTTAGAGATGAGATGATTTCTTCGCGTTAGATATGACTACAACTTATATTATCTTTGTATGTATGTTAATGTACACCTATTGGTAATTGAACCCACTGCTCACTTCATATATCGTATATCGACTTTCCTAGCTCTTGAAAAGTTCTTATGTGATCTTTCTTCTCCAATGTAATATAATATGATTCTGAATCAATTGTAGGGCTCTGGTATGCGTGAAGCCCTCGAGAGTGAGAACCAAAGACGTAGAGACTGGAATAATGGCTCAGACTTGTTGTATTCTCATGAAGANTCTGGTTAGTTTAAATTCTTTGTGTTTTTACAGCATTGCTCTTTTCAAAACTTCGTTTTGGTTGGAAGATGACTGTTCATTCAATCTCTCAAAAACGCTCGAATCTTAAGACGTTTATGGTGGTGGCTGAAAAGGAAAATTCTGTTTTACTGCACGATATAACCTCTTCTTTCGATCTTTTATCTATTGGTCGCAACGATAACCAGGTAATTCTTTTTTGAACATGAATATCAATATATCATCCAAATATACGAAATTTTTGTTTAGAGATGAGATGATTTCTTCCCGTTAGATATGACTACAACTCATTATAATCTTTGTAAATATATTCTTATATACACCTATTGTTAATTGAAACCACTGCTCACGTCATATATCGACTTTCCTAGCTCTTGAAAAATTCTTTTGTGCTCTTCTCCAATGTAATATATATGATTCTGAATGATATTGTAGGGTTCTGGTATGCGTGAAGCCCTCGAGAATGAGAACCAAATACGTAGAGACTGCAATAATGGCTCAGACTTATTGTACTCTCATGAAGATTTGAAACTTGGTATTAAAGGAAACTTGGCAGAGTTTACTGGAGGTCGCCGTATAAAATTTACTTTGGGTGGCCAAGGAAGCAATTTCAGTTATAGAGCTGTGCTTCTTGATGCTCAAAAGCAAACTGAGCCATTTGTGTATCATTGTGGTGTTTTTCTTGTCCCCAAGGTAAGCTTTTTCAACACCATAAATCCTTAAAATTTTAGTTCGCTAAAAGTGATGTGGATATTTAGTTTAATTTTGTTTGGAACTATTAAAAGGAGTGTTAAATTTCAGACTCGTGCTCATGAGTGGCTGTTCTGTTCAGAGGAAGGACAGTGGCAGGTTGTCGAGAGTTCTCAGGCCGCTCGTCTCATAATGGTAAGCTTTATTTGCTAAAAGCCTCTTCATATTCACCATGTTTTCTCCTTCATCTGCTCGCAGCATGAAAACGTAAACAAATCTTAAATTTCCTTGTGTAAGGTTTTTCTCGACAGTAGCCATAGTGGCGCCACCATGGAGGATGTACAGGTACAGTCTGCATTATTCATTGTCTGATTCATTATGTTGTCTACTTATTGATTAATTTTATCTTATAAAATTGTTCACCTCAGACTGATTTATCTCCCATGGTGACACAACTAGCTCCTAGAAAAGATGATGAAGAAGCTCGTATACCGTATGTTTATTTTTCTCCATATCTTGATGTAACAGTTTTTCTTAATTGTTTTACAATCCTAACTCATACTATTTTCCCCATTATCGCTTGTTTATTTTTAGCTGTATTGAATTGGTGCTACAGGTATATGATGGCAAGTGATGGGATCAAAAAGTGTGATACTGTCCACGAGGTATTATTACTAGTAATAGATATATGCAATTAGCCACTTAAAAAGCTGTTATCTGTTGTTGCTTCATTTCTTGCTTTTTGCAGATCGTCATTGTTTCGTTATTGGCAAAATTTAGTAGTTGTGGTGATCTTTTTTGTTTCTTGCTGTTCATTTCGATTGTAGGTTACATCTTCCTTGACTGGAAAAGTGGTCGTTGAAGATGTGGTTTATGAAAGCACTCCTAGTAATCCTGAAGGCGTATCTCCTTCTAGCGATTTGGCATTTCGGCGCCTTGTATTCAAAAGAACTGAGGGTTTGATACAATCTGAAGCTTTGCTTGTAGAGGATGGTGAGATTCTTGAACAACCTCAGAATGAAAAAACTAAAACTGTTTCCCAATCGAAACGAAAGGGAAATAAAAAACGAAACCAAGGTAATAATCTTTACATCTTTGGGAGTTTTGATATAGACATTGCATGAACATGTCATGATCTTTTTTTTTGCTTGTATCCATTTCAGAATCAAGCGGACCTCTTATGAAGGTCTCTCATGATTATTTGGCTAGCTCTTACCACACTGGAATTATTTCTGGATTCACATTGGTATCTTCCTACCTGAAGAACGCTGAATCGTGCGGAAAGATGGTGAGCATTATTGAGTCATGCCTCATTGTCTTCAGATTAAGTTCATGGTGCAACCGCTCTGACCTGTTTGTCTTTGAAATGTCCTGATGCTTATCAGGTTAAGACTGTTATAATTGGTCTTGGAGCAGGATTACTTCCCATGTTCCTCCATGGATGCTTGCCATTTTCCGATATTGAGGTAATTTTCCTTTAAAAGGATTGATCAAGCTGAGCATTTTCGATTGACACTTATGATGGTATCTCGTTATATAGGCGGTTGAGCTTGACCCGGTAATGCTTAGTGTTGGCAACGATTACTTTGGTTTCACACAAACTGATCGCTTGAAGGTAATTTCTTTCTCTTCAATTCTAAAGTGCTAATCTTTAGCATGTTTATATTTGATTCTCTTATCTTTACCATCACTAATCCTTTTCACATTCTTACACTAGGTGCATATTTCTGATGGGATCAAATTCATTAGAGATATAACAAACTCTAAAACTCCTTCTGAGGAAACAGCAAACGCTGTGCCTAAACCACAAACGACTAGCTCAAATGGGGAGTCCGCAACTTATAATGTCAAAGGCGGAACTTGTCCTGACATTCTGATTATAGATGTGGATTCAGCAGATTCAAGGTAAGCACAAGGCCAACTACTATTACATCTATACGAACTTGTCCACATTAATATGTTGACTTGTTTGATCTTTGTCTGCAGTGGGGGTTTAACCTGTCCTGCATCTGAGTTTATCGAAGAGACATTTCTTCTTTCAGTTAAGCGCGCTCTCCCTCAGCACGGTCTTTTCGTAGTGAACTTGGTTTCAAGGTCACAATCCGTCAAAGATATGGTAGTATCAAGAATGAAAAAGGTAAAACAAATATTCAATAACTGTCAAATCTCTGCATACTTTCACAATCTGATCCAACATTTGTTACACGAAAACCAGGGGTTTGGTCACGAGTTTGTAATTGATCTCTTTTGTTTCGTTTTGTTCAAGGTTTTTGATCACTTGTTCGGCCTGCAACTAGAAGAGGAAGATGACGTAAACGTGGTGCTCTTTGGGCTTTGCTCTGAAACCGTAATCAGCGAGAGCGATATTCCAGAATCTGCAGTAATACTGGAAGGGTTGCTCAAGTGCCAGAGATTGGAAACAAAGCAAAGCATCATAGACGCTACAAAGAAGCTGAAATGCTGGAAATAAAAACATTCTTTATTTATTTTGTTTTATGGTTTAAAAAGACGTGCTATATATTTTATCTCGGTTGTAAGTTTGTGATTGAAATTTTTTGAGATTAGATGATACACTCAATAGTTTCTTCCTTACGCAAATGGAAAATGAAACGTGTGGTTTTTATAACCATTTTTAAGAAAATTGTTAGACCTACACCAACTTTATTGAAGCATTCAATTTGGATGATAGCGATGTTGGAATGTGTAAGTTAAACATCGATGTCTTGATTAATTGCTGTATTTTCTTTTGGAAACTATCCGCAATCCTTGTTTCTAATTATAGATTCGACTGATCCGTAAATCCGTATTGATGCTAACCAAAGGGCTCGAACGGTGGAGGAGGTTACCATTTTGCAAAATTAGTTAGTTAATTAATATTATGGTTGTAACTTGTAACATAGTAAATATAGGAAACAAAAGTACTTTTAATTGGCCGATTTGGTAAGTACCTAAGACTGATTGTTTGAAAAACACTAAAACAAATTCTGGTTGCCGCGAAGACAAAGAAAAAACAAGTTTGCGACAAAGGAAAGAAACAACAAATTCAGAAACCGCGTGGAAGATAAAACTAATTGGACAATTGTAGTAACCATTTCAACATTTGTAATATATTTTGCATGTATGTAATCAAGATATGTTTAGCATAGTTTTAGTTAGTTAGGTGTAATGGTTAATGTTATTGTTTGGTTTAGTATATTAGTGAGGAAAAAAAGTCAAAAACAAACGACAAGAGATTCCATTCATACAAATAAAAACATGTGAAACTGTGTATAATAATAGTTGAAAGTGGCTGTGTGAATATGTATCTCCTGTACTCGGATATCAACAAAAAGAGTACAATGCATTAACCTCTCACGTAGAAAAATGCAAAAAAGTTGAAAAAGATGAGACAGATGCACATATCAGAATTGGTCAAAATCTTTTTGACAAAACCTCAAAAAAAATTTTAAAAAAACAAACAAAATGTCACTTTCGAAATAATTAGTTATATATATTTATTTATTATGAAAAATATTGAAAGCGACTTCTATCTGCGACTGGTAAAAGGACCTCTCTCTCAATTGGTTGTACATTAGCTGTCATGTTTTAACATATTACTAAACTAAAACTTCTGTCATGTTTTAACATATTACTAAATTAAAACTTCCATGATTATTTGTAATTGTCAAATTAAAAATTACTGCATATATTTACTTTTCCTCCACAATAATCTCTTGTGGAAAATTATTGGTATTATTCGATTTTAGAATTATTATTGATATAGTTACTTTTTTTCTAATAAGTAATCTTTTGTCTCACAACTTCTTAAGAATATATATATTTAATGAAAAATTAAAGAAGAAGACATATGAAAATGAAACGTAGTCCTCTCTTCTCTTTCTCTTTGCTTTCTTCTTCTCTCTACATAAAAAACTCCTTTTTTTTTTGTTTCTCTTTCTCTCACGACCCTTTTAGTTACGACGACGTTTTAATCCAAAACGCAAACCTCTGGATTCGCGTCACCACCGTTGGAGCTCCCCGGCTTCATTAATGTCCTTCATCAAGACCTGAAGACAAGAAAGAAAGAGAGAGTATATACGTAGGTACAGACTAGAGAGAAACCAAGATCCTCGTTTATGTGTTTCATCGTGTTTTGTGCATTGGTTTAGAAACCAAAAAGTGGTGACCAAAGCTTTAGAACCAAACAACTTTCAGAGTTTGTCAACTTCTTGTTGGTTATTATTGCAAATGCTGAGTCTCTTCTCTCTCTGTAAGTTCTTTTTTTTCTTTTTCTTTCACTACTCTGTTTTTGTTCCACACTTCTATTCAATTTTGCCTTAGTGACAAACTAGCTAGTACTTAAAGTCTTAAAGTCTAAATCTTTAGCACATAAATAGCAACATAGATTGGAGATCACTTTCTTTTGTTCTCTCAATTTTCTTGTGGGGTTGACTATTGAAGTTTGCTTAGCTTTGAATCTTGTCTATAGGACGTTCTAATGGAGCCAACTCGACCCACACAAAAAAGTAACACCTTTAAATTATTAACCAATTCTACTCATTAAATTGAGACAATTCCCTAGTTTCTTGAGTAAGCATATCATGCATTATAACAATTATATTTGTCTCCGTATGGAAGCAAAAGTATGATATCATATTTTAATCATCTATGATTGTGCTACTAAACTTTAAAATAATACATTAAGCTGGATAATAAACTCTTGACCATTATCTACTTTTGTTTGACCATCGGTCTAATTTTTCTAATCCATAGTCGTATCTTCATCCAATGCATTGGTTGGTCCAAACCTAGATTTGCATCTCTTTTGTAGTTTACATCTACATTTGATGTTAAAACCAAAACCCTGATTTGTTTCTCTGTTTTGAAAAGTACATCAAGGCGTATATATTTGTCCTTGTGACGCTGCAAAAGAACAAGTTGTTTGAGTTGTCATCTTATGTTTTTTTCTGCAACTTGCTTGCCTTACAACATATCCCTTTTAAGAGGGAGCAAATCAACCGGTTTCTTTTGTTCGATTAAGGAATGGAATACTCTAGAGACTCGGCAGGGATGATGATGGAGAACAAGCGCAATGTATGCTCTCTTGAAGAAAACAGCATCAAACGACACAAGTCCGATCTCTCTTTCTCTTCCAAGGTCTTATGATACTACTCTCTATCTTCAAAATCAGAATTACTTATGGTCATAAAGCTCCATGTCATACCTGGAACAGCATGCTAATGAATCTTGAAACTCTTGTGTTTAAAACAGGAGAGGAAGGACAAGTTGGGAGAACGTATTACAGCTCTTCAGCAACTAGTTTCCCCTTATGGAAAGGTACCATTTGGTCTACAATGATCTCACTTACATGCTTCTTGGTCTTCTCTAGTCATGTTCAAGTCTCTATATCTCTGCAGACCGACACTGCATCAGTTCTTCTAGAGGGAATGCAATACATTCAGTTTCTTCAAGAACAAGTCAAGGTCTGCTCGCGTCTTCAACCAACAAAATACATGTTTCAGTTCATTCGTCTCTTCTGATCCAACAGTGACTTCACTTAATTATTGTCTGTAACAGGTTCTAAGCGCTCCATATCTGCAAGCAACACCCACTAATACGCAGGTGAGCAGAATCTGTGATCCCCTTTTTACTCAGATTGCTATTCAAAATCTATGATCTGAATTTTTTTTTGTTGGTGGTTGTAACTAGGAGGAGCAGGAAGAGTACAGCCTAAGAAGCAGAGGGTTATGTCTTGTTCCATTGGAGTATACATCAGGGGTTGCTCAAACCAATGGTGCTGATATATGGGCTCCTGTGAAGAAGACTCCAACATCTTCAACTCATGCTTTCAATCTCTCGTCTTCTAATTCACCCTTCCGATGATTTCTGATAACATATATTGATATATGGAGAGAGACCTATGAAGTGGGCTCATTGTCACTGATAACTGTTTCTTCTGTTACTGTAGTCCCCAACTCTGTGGTGGTTTCCCATTTACTTGGACTTGCATAATTTTGTCTACATTGGTAACCATTGATTCTAATGCAAAAAAAATTTAACTTCCTAAGAACATATACCAAATGCTGAATTGAACATGTTAAAAGTGCAAAACAAGAATTAACACAAGAACCAAGTTGTTTATGCAATTTCAATGCGGGAAAATGTCATTAAAATCCCCAAGTCTACATTTTCGTTGATTTAAAGCCCGAACTCTGCTTTTGGTGGAAAAAAACACCAATTATTTATTGACTTCCAAATAAATCGCAAACTCTCGTTGACGTAGTCTTTTGAGGCACAACGTTAAGTGGTTAAATGGAGAAATTAAACGGGGTTAATTATCCATTAACGAGATCCGTTAATAGCAAAACAACGCTATTTATAACACCCTAAAACCCCCAAATTGAGAAATCGATTCTTAGTTTCCCCAATTCACAAACCCTAATCGATCTAACCCAAATCAAACATGATATCTTCGATGATGAGAAGATTCGAGATCTCTTTTTGTTATATACTGGAAGAACGGTCGACCAGGATTCTCTTCAGTTCTCGATGTAAAGATCGTTACACCGGTTCCACAAACACACTTCAATGGTACTCCACGGTCGAAAGAAGCTACCACCAATGTCTCTGAGCTAGAACTCATCTTGTCAACTCGAAGAAGAGAGAAATCAAAGAAAAAAAGAGAAATTGAAGAAGAAAAGATAAATTGAGATCGATTAGGGTTTGTGAATGGGAAAATTGAGAATCGATTTCTTAATTTGAGATGTTTTGGAGTGTTATAAACATCTTCGTTTTGTTATTAATATATCTCGTTAACAGATAATTAACCCCATTTAATTTCTCCGCTTGATCACTTAATGTTGTGCCTTAAAAGGCTAGGTCAACGAGAGTTTGCGATTTATTTGGAAGTCAACAAATAATTGGTGTTTTTTTCTACCAAAAACAGAATTCGGGCTTTAAATCAACGAAAATGTAGACTTGGGGATTTTAATGACATTTTTCCCAATGACATTTTATAGTTTTTTAATTTCTGTTGCCAACAATAGCTTCCGGTTAAAATTGGTTTAGTTCAGGTTAAATAGCATATTGGTTTAGAGAAACCGAACCAACATTGTCAAACCCGTTTTATTATTTGGGGGTTGGTTTTGAAGACCAGCTAAACCCTAAGCCCTAAAATCGAAATCACGCTCATCAGCGAGAGAGACGATGGATCACATAGCTGCGGCGGAGGAGCAAATCGTAACGGAGAGACTAACTAGGAAGCTTGAAGAAGTTAACGCAGCTGCTCAGTCTCAGCTTTCTCCTATCCAAGATCACATTAATTTCACCCTCCAGGTATTATATATATTCGTCGCGAGCTCATCACAATTTGAAATGTCGCTTCCTTCATATGTTCTTTCTGATTTTGCAATGTTTAGCTTCTAAGTTCTAAATATGGAATCTTTATTTTGGTTTGATTCAATTCTCGTACTGAAAGCTGCAATGTAGAACTCATGTTTCTTGAAAAGTCCTAACTTTTTAGAATAACTCAATATAGGAAAAGCTTATCTCGTGGTAGTTCCAAATTTGATGTAATTTGAGTTAGCTATCTCACTAGGATCATGAAAATGTTCTCTCTTTGTCTTTAGAGTCTATGGATCAGGCTCATGAAAATATCTGAGAATTGCTCTGTTTTGTCTTCAAAAGCACTAGTGTTAGTAGTACCTTGACTTTAATTCATGAGTTAAAATATGATGTAGTGATTCGAGTTAAAAAACACCTGACAACAAACTTCATTGTTTGCAGCAAGCTTATTTCAAATGTGCATATGAGTGCTTTGACAGAAGAAGAAAGCAAGAGGAGATAAGTAACTGCGTCGAGCACTGCAGTGTTCCCGTTGTCAAATCTCAACAGCACTTCGAGAACGAAATGGCTCAGTTTCAGGTATGCCTGCAGAAAGATGACACGAAATGTTTGTTGCGTATAAAGATGAATGATAGAGCTGATCTTTTTTGAATTGAATGGGATGTTTATAGGAAAGACTGAACAGATCACTGATGGTGTGTCAAGACAAATTTGAAACTACAAAGCTCCAGAAGATCAGGCCTGAAGCTGTTAGCGAGATGGAGAGTTGCGTCCTCAAATCCATTGAGGAAAATCTCAATACATTACCCCATATTGTGCAGAGAATGAAGACAGCATTTAACATGACTTAACTTAAAAATCTCAAATCCTTAAAACAGAACGTGACTACTGCTGGCCCATTGTTTGAATGTTGCAGTCTTTTACTTAAGACCTTCTTTTGTTGTCTTCTTCTTTACTTTATGAACTTGTTTTACTTGTTCTTTTGTTGGCTACTACATTAGGTTTAATAAATTTGGCTACTGGATTGAAAAACTGTCTTTTGTTTGCTCTTCTTCGTCTCCCCCAGGTGAACCTAAAAACCTTATGTAACCGCTCCTGTGTTTGCAATTGAGATAGAATGGTAGAGCAAACGTAGGCCCAAATAAAATGTTCTCTTCACTTTGTGGTAAAAACAAAAACTCTACAAGTTTGTTTTCCATTGGGTATTGGGTTTTCTTTCATATAATCTTTCTAGTACAGAATTACGGTAGATTTTAGTGGAATTGAATTAGAAATAACCAATAGGAATACAAGATCCATATGGATTTGATAGAACTGAATAGTAGTTTTTAAAAAAAATAACCAATAGGAATACAAGATACATATGAATTTAAACAAAGAAAATAAAAAAGTATTTGGAATAGATATTATCTAAAATATATAGAGATTATCTTAACACTAAGAAAAACAAGACTTAATAGAGAGATTTATATACACCTACGTCTGTGTGAGACAATCAGAATCCTATCCTATATAAGTAAAAGACTATATGACTCTCTGCCGCTTGATTCTTTTCTTCTTGTATCATATTTTTGATAACGATGAAGAGAGTTGATGATCAACTCAAGCGTTTGCAGGGAGAGAAGAGGTCGTTTGATATTCTATCTCTAGCCGTGGAGAGAATGGTTAAACCTGTTACCTTTTATGGGGAAAAAGGAGAATCATCCACCGAA
Source organism: Camelina sativa (assembly GCF_000633955.1). Lineage (NCBI taxonomy): Eukaryota > Viridiplantae > Streptophyta > Magnoliopsida > Brassicales > Brassicaceae > Camelina > Camelina sativa. The sequence goes on from NC_025689.1 coordinate 10,561,887, forward strand.
GCTCATCATGCTAGTGGGAAGGATAGCAAGGGAGAGATAGAAAGGATAACGATGAGCTCAGGCAAACGACAGAAGATGATTCATGGGTGCGAAGAAGACCATAAACAAAACCCTAATCGTGATGCTTGCTCTACAAGTTTGTGCAGTGTAGAGTCCAAGAGGCGTGAACAAGTGGTTACCAACAAAAAGGTTAAAAGAAGAGAGCCCGTTGAAGAGAGGGGGAGGACACCTGAATGGCTGGTTAAAGTGATGAGAGAAGAGAATGGTACGGACGTGAAGATGATAACGAAGAAGGACCTTGTATGTAGTGATCTCAACGAACATTATGCACGTCTCTTGATTCCCTGGAACGGCATAACGGATATGGACTTTATGAACGAGGAGGAGTTGGGTATCGTACACCAACATTACATAAAAGCGACTAAAAAAGGATTGGATATTACCTTGGTGGATTTGAAGGGTAAAAGATGGGGGCTTAACCTCAGGAGATGGGATATGGGGCCCAATTCCAACTACGTCTTGGCTACAGGGTGGAACAAGGTCGCCGCCGAAAACGAGCTAGAGATAGGCCAGACGCTTCGGATTTGGTCTTTCCGTACCTTAGGGAAGAAGGTTGTCGCCGGTGCGGACCGTACCCCAGACAAGCTCTTTATAGCTTTTGTTCCTCTGGATCCAGCTCCGGCTCTGTCTCTGGTTAGGGATCCAGCTCCATCTTCACCTCGGGCTCAAGCTGAGGCTCAAGAAGAGAGTGACAGAGTATTTCCAGTTCCATATTATAACTGGGAGGACCCAAATATATTGGCTGAAGTGTGCGAGAGGACGACTCGTCTCGAGGCTTTACAAGAGGCAGATAGGAGAAGCTCACTGGTCCCCGTCACAGAGCTTGACCTCGAGCTCCGGTTGTAACTAGAAGATTCCGGCCAAATGAGCTCTGATATGTGACCAATCTCTGTCTATAGTCGAATCTAACTCTTAACTCTATTTTCTTTTGGTGTTTTTTGGGTGTTTTTTTTTGTTGGTGTCGTTTAGATTATGTTTCCTTAATTTTCTGAATGGATGATGTTTTATTTTGGCAAGTTTTATTCCCTAATGCCTTTATTTCATATTCATACTAAATACTATTTGAGTAAAAGCACTATTCATGTTTACATATAAGTTAAAGATTATACACACAAATTCAGTATAGTAAGAGACAATATTTTGTTTTCTATATATATATATTTTTTTTCCGTCATTTTGTTTTCTATATTATTATAGACGATGTCAAAAACAGACAGAGACATCGATCTCATAGAATTCAGAAAAAGAATATGTACATATATACGAATAAGTAGCCAGCTTTGACTCAATTGGTATCTAAGGAGAGAGTGATGTTGTGAGCCACGAGAAAAAGCCAAGCCGTGTTCTTCTGCTGAGCCTCTCTGAAGAATACTCAACTAGCATGTTCCATAGGTCTCCTACAGTCATTTCTTGCAAAGCGACCCTTTCGATCACCTGAAAGAGTATAAAACACACTTCTTTTAAGGGGTTTGGAAATGGCGAACAACAAGTGGTTTTAGTGAATTGGGAGTAAGATAGTAACCTGATTGAGATTTTGCAGGGCATGAAGGCCAAAAGTGTAGTATGACAAGAAGGGTCTTCCCGACTAGAGAAGTAGATAATAGAGAGCGTGAAATGGCAAGCCACTGAAGCATGACCTTTAGTTCTGGACAGAGCCGTCTCTAAAGTTAATAAAGGCCACAATCAAATTAAAATAAAAGGGCTGTTTTGCTAGTAGTCAGAATCAAACCCATGAACTCATTCCCACTAACAAACACAAATGCCACTAGACTAAACACATTTTTTGGAAAATAAGGCCGAAAGTTATATATAAAATACACAGCAGAAAATAAGGCCACAAGCTCATGCTTCGTGGGCTTGGCCTTTGGGCCGGCTCTGGTTCTGGATCGCCTACAAACACACCGCATCCCCAATTCCCGGTAGCTACACCAATCTTCTTCTCCTCATGATGATCGATACACCATACTTGAGAGCTTTCTACAATTTGGCTAGCCGAATCTGATGGTAGAGGACGATGATCCACTTGATGTTTACATCGATGCAAGTATCCAGTAAAAGCCTTGTTAACTTCTCTATATATAGAAACAAAAAGATGAAACAGAGTGAAAACATGAAAAACTAGAGTGAAAGGCTAATAAATATTTTCTTTTCCATTACCGAAGGAGGCCATCAGGTTTGTATTGTCTCTTTCCTGGCTGACGGATGGCATCTATAGCTACAACTCTCCTTTTTCGCCTCATGAAACTATCCAACTCTTTCTTGTCTGTGTAATCGCCAACAAATTGGAACGAAGAGCCAAACCTAAACATGTTGACTTTCTTGTAATTAGAAACTACAATAAGCTTTAGCATGTTCATTCAAATGTATTAGTAAAATATACCCGGAGTAAAGTGAAAGTCTTTCAGCACCAACAATCTCAATTGCTTCATTTTCATCCATACGAGGCAAGAAGAGCATGCCAACAATAAGTTCCGGGTTCATCATGAACCTTATTTCTTCCTACATAGGATGGCACATTTAATTTTCAACATGGTATAGTTTGTCGGTGTATCTTTCTAAAAATGGAAGTAAGTCAAGTAACAATTTTAGACCTGAAGACATCCATTACGTAGAGTAAGACCACCGAAATATTCATCAGCAAAATCCACTTCAAGAGCTTCACCGGGTTGATCTTCTATTACTCCTGAGGTATGAACCTAGTTCAAGAGCATACTCATGTTACATATGAAAGAAATGGATTAACATACAGTGAAGAAGATGCTTTGTAGTGTTTCTATGTTACCTCAACAGAACAAAGTGGGGTTATGGATTTGGCCCAATAATTAGCCTCAGGATATGAAACATAGTGAGGGATTATACTCCAACGGAAGAGTTTTCCTCTCAAAGGAAACAAAGCCTGTGGGGATACATTGACATATCCTCCCAAAGTAATGGATAATGCACCTTATTTTGCTCTCCTGCTTCTTGCACTGACGCGTATACAAAAACCTTATGTAAAAACACAAGAAGGATTTGTAACTGATCTGGGGAATATAGTTGTTTAGTTGTAAAATTGTAAGGAGAAGAAACGGAGATACATACGAAAACAATCCATCAAAGTTGATTCCTTGAAGATTCTTTACGCGTCTGTCAACCTCAGGGAACAAACAAAAGAATGAACATGCAAGAAGAGCTGCTATTAACTCCTGCAGAAGAAGGCATAGAAGAGATGAATGAAGAAGCTTGGTTGCAACAATCTAGCACCTAAAAAGTACTATAGCTAGATATTAAGTTACTATATATAACAACTTTCACATTCAGTACCTGGCTAAGAAACACAATGCCAGCTTCTTGAGGGCCTAATAGACGAAGCCCGGACAAAACTCCATCAAGAACATGGTCTGCCTTCTGATAGTGCATTTCTAACAGGGAAGGTAACTGGAGAAGTAATCCACACAATCCAGGAACCACCTCACCGAAAAAGTTTGCTGACTCTTCTATAGAAAACTTCTGCATCACGGCAAAAAAATTGTTAATGAGTACTTTATAATCAAATCCAAATGTTCGAATATTTAAAAAAAAAACACACACACAAACAAAAGAATTGTTACCTTGTCAAAGTAAAGAGAATACCCTTGTAACGCATAAGGTACGAGATCAGATGCATTCAAGGAGAGGGATTGCCGAATATTCGTGATATGCAAGGCAAGAGCCTCCCCTGAGTTAACCATTGACTCACTCGGCCCCTTTGACATTGTTTGAAGCTCCTCTTCAACAGAAGGTGGCCAAAAACTAGAGAGGAAGACTTAGCCACAAGAGGCAAATACTGAAGAAATGACCTAAGATCTACTCTCTTCTCCATGACCATCACTATTATTTCCTTTCCTGAAATCAACATTTGATGTTGTTGTAACTATCTATATATTACTTAGTTCGTTGACCATATTAGCTTGAAGAGAAAGAAACCCATTTTCACTTCTTTATAAACAGAAACAGATAAGACACCTAAAAGTCAAACAAGAACACGTTTACTATGCCAGCTAATAACTACGTGTAGTATGTACGCTATAACTAGAAACGGCATGCAGTTTATTTTAACTTGAACCGAACATAGATACCGGTTTATTTCGGTTTGGAATTTGGTATCAGTGTCTCAGTCTGGTTAATAAATGGCTTCCTTGTGATTCGATTGACCAAGGGAACTCTGTCGAGAAAAGAAAAAAAATATAGACTTTGCGAATTGTACTCTGAAACCTCGAGTCCAAGACCAAGGTATATCGCCAGATTCATTGTAAAGCTTTCCTTTTGTTGCTTTCTTTGTGGTACTTAGGTTATTCTGTTGAAAACCCTAGATTTCGATTTGTGTCTTTTTTTTTTGGTCCACATCTGGCATCTTCGTTAATTCGTGGTTTCATGATTTTGATGTAGATTTTTTGGTACTACCAATGGCTGGGGTTATGCAGAAGTTCCTTATTGCGTCTATGTTCATGTGGATTCTACCTATTGCTATTCTATATGGATTTAACAATGACTTGCTTCCTGGTAAGTTAAGATCCCAATGTTGTTTTTTTACTTGTGCATCTCTATTTTGATGAACTTTCTATACAAAGCCTTGATGCATCTTTAGAGTAGAACCAATATGTTCTCAAGGTAAAAAGCTTTAATTTTCCAGGTTTGACTTGATGTTATGTGGAATTCTGTGTGGTTTTCTGATTGTATTTATCTTTTCTTTTCTTTTTTTTTTTTCTTTTGAGTTTTGCTTAATCGTGTTTGGATTTTCGAGTTTGGAGCTCTTGAAATGAAATTCTGTAAGAAGCCATTGTATTAGAAAGTTAGAAACTGTAATTAGAAGTTCCTGCTTGTTATGACAGTTACATGTTCCTGTATTCGTTAGGTTGACAAATATTTCTTTAGATTTCTTATATATGTGTTTCAACTTCAGAGTATCATTGGGTGTTTGCATTATACTGTACTTGTGAGTTTTCTGTGGATCTTTCTTTGACTAAATAACTGAGGATTTAGTTGCAAAACGGTTATGGTGATCTTCTATAAACCGTATGGGATTATGTTTGCTTATGATTGGATTGTGGCTTTTGGTAGGAAGACTTGATTGAAGCATTTCAAATTGAGTTTGACACCTAGAGAATCACTATTAGGGGGAGCAAACACCAAGAACTCTTCATTTGTTTTAGCTTCTGCAAAACTCTCTTTTCTTAGTGGAACTTGATTTTGAGAATACAGTAGCTGGTTGTTGGGATCTGCTGCCAGATTAGAGAATCTTCTAGAGACTGTGTTATGGTTCTAACTTTAATTCTTGTAACATAGGCAATTTATTAAGTCTTTGGCGCTTAGTTTATGTAATGATGTTTGATCATCTGTTTGTGTGATGGTCTGTTAGTTGGTTATTGTACTTGAGCATAACGTCTCTCTCTCACAATGATTGTAGTATTTTCCCAGATTTAGTTTTGTAATAGCAAATATGATAGAAGTTGACTGTTTAAATTGAAACCATAGGTGTTTCCAGAGATTTTACCACCTCTTACACTACTCTGTTTAAATCTTTGACAGGTTCAACTACATTGACTCCACATTCTCTTACACTACTTAGTGGATTTCTTGCCGTGGTATCAGTCAATGTAGTGATTGTTTTCTACATCTGTCTGGCCTTGAAAGAACCTACGGATAAACACAAGCCAGACGCTTCCTTTGTGGCAGAGGCCAAAGATAGTGTAAAGAAATTGACAGCAGGAGTCGCAAGTACAACAGACCCTGCGCTCAAGAAAGAAGAGTGAGCAAACCACATCCCCTTATTTTAAAACAAGGAACAGCGTGGAAATCGCGTCAGATGGAGCAGAGCTCAGGTTCTTGCAATGTATTTATTTTGTAACTGCAGAAGTTTCTTGGCTGCTATATCATTCTGTACTGTTACATCTGAGGGTTTTCGGTGGTTGAACAGAAACATACGCCATTTTGATGTTGAGCTGATGTTTTAGGACAAAAGTTCACAAAACCATAACAGTTGTGACTTTAATCGTCTAATTTTAAGCAAGTTTATCTGTTTTTTCCACACGTCTCTGCCACATACTCGCAGACTTCGAGTCTAAGTTAGCTCAAGAAAACAAACATTGAGTTACACATTCAGTTTGCACAAAAAGAAAAAAGAGTTACACATTCGTTAATGAATAGAAGAGTAACTTTAGTTACTGGTTCCCGTCCAAAGAAATATGTAAACAAAAACGATCACCTTTAATGGTAATGACATCCTGTAACACTTCTCATATCTTACAAACTATATTGGTTCCGAGAGAAAAAGGCAGATACGTATGCATATGCTTGTGCTTCAATAGCAACATCAGAAAGAGGAGGCATCTTAGTTGGAGCTCTTATGTTTGACATCACCATGACCCCCTAAAATGTACGAGGTCTTGTCATTTATATTAATTGAGAGCTTCACCTTCCAACTCAAAGCACATAATCTTTTTCCAACTGGATCCTTGAGATGATAGGCCATTATACCGTTCTGCCCATCTTGGGTCTTGGCAATCTCTTCATCAGTTTGTCTGCTGAGCCTTAGAATAAAACAGTTGTGTCCATAACTGTCTAATTTTAATCAAGTTTGATATGTGTTGTCCACACTTCGACAGATGTTTGTTTCTTCGAGTTTAAGGTAGCTCAATAAAACAAATTATGAATTATGAATTAGACATAATTTGATGAATCTAAAAGTAACTTAGTTTCGGTTCCGGTCCAAATATAAAATGTGGACAGTAAAAGTATCAATTTTCATTTGAAACATGCGAATTTGAAAGAAAAAAATATATATATATATATGTATATATCATAACTAGAAATAGGCTCGCGCGTGCGCGAGATATATTTAATTTAATTTTTATTAATTATGATATATTTTAAATTTCGAAATGTATTTTTATATGAATTTTTTTAAATTTTTTTAATATTTGTTCCTTTTTATATATGGTTCGTAATGTTTGGATGCAAAATAAAATAAACAAAACATATCAGAAATTTTTTTAGTGAAGTAATTAAATTTCTCAAAGTTTTGTTGTTTTGGATTTTACTGCTTTGTGATAAATTGTTAGGTTCTTAAAGCATCTCCAACCCCACTCTATTTTAAAGTCAAAAATCTGTTATAGAAAAACATTTGCTCTAACCCTATTCTATATCTTACTCTAAAATAGAGTAAATGGTACGATTACCCTATATGCAACTTTATTTTTTTACACTAACTCCATTTTTTTAGTATAAAATAGATTGACATATTGAAAAAACTATGCTCTACTTTAGAGTAAAAAAATAGAATATATATTGGAGATAGTCTTACCACACATGAGATTTGTATAGAGACCATATATCAGATATTCGAAACGAAAATTGAGTAGTGAAAATTGTTTACAAATATTACCAAATAAATCTCATCTTTCCCTACATCTTTTCCAAAGCTGTAATATATGGATGCGATCAAGACTTATATGATCGTAAAGAAAAATAATTGATAAATATTTATCTTTTTGCGAGTGGTTTTACAACTTTATATATTCTTTAACTCAATCTTGATATTTGATTTTCTTTTTGACTCCACAATATGTTGCTACGGCTTGATTTTCTTCAGTTAGCCTCCTAACAAATATCTTGTGAATTAGAAACTCTATATGATTGCTTAGAATGTGTTATACTTCTATGATTATGGGTTATTTCTCGGTCCTTGTCTCTATTCTTATTCATTATGTTCTTTTAATTGTCAAAAAAAATGAACTCTCCAACATTTCAATTGGTGTAGATGGAAGGGAAGACAAAATTAGAAAAATTGATATCAACAATAGATACATTCCAATTATTTTTCTGACATAACTACATTTCTAATTTATTTTAACTTACATCTAAATGCTTTTTTAATTAACTATATAAAAACTTATAATATCTATATGTTGACTTTTTCATCAGATTTTGATGATTTTAAAATAAGATATGTGAGGACAAAAAATCTGAACGACTCAAATTCATCCAATCAATAAACTTAATTTATAAAACCTGAATTTTGTACTATACTAATGAGATTATGAATCTAGACAATATGTTTTACAAGGTAACAGAAGAATCACCAATGATTATTTTAAATATTTAATAAGTGTACTCATGATTTATTATATGCTCTAGTGTTTACTCTCTAATCTTGTAATCACCCTTAATATAAAAAATTGCAATAATGCATATTAAAATATGGCTCATGTCATAAAAAATTATGAAATATCTTATACTATATCTCACATTAAATTTTGAATAAAATTCATGAAAAGAAAAATGTGTCAAATTTAATATTTTTAGATTCGATATATTATATCTATTTTCTAATCATTTTAAAATATATACTATAATTACCATTAAATTGTTTTGTGAAACTATTGTTTCCTACTATTTCATGGGGTGATTAAGCAATTATGTTATTTTTCTTTTCTTTTAGTATATTCGTTTTAAAGACAGTCAAACTGTAACTTATAGAATATTAAATATAATTTAATTTGATCTGAGTTTTGTCTTTAATACAATATATATGATTATTGAATACAATGTGATTTTTTAAAATATATTAGAACATATTTTATATTTTTAAATTAGTCTGTCATAAATTAATTTTGCTTCAATTTTTATTTTAAAAATATAAAAACTTTTTTTGTTGTTTTAATTGGTTCGATCAGTAGTTTCATTTTTATCTAAGTTTTGTCTTTAATACAATATATATGATTATTGAATAAAATGTGATTTTTTAAAATATATTAGTACATATTCTATATTTTAAAATTAGTCTATCATAAATGAATTTGGTTTCAATTTTTACTTTAAAAGTATGAAAGCTTTTTTTGTTTTAATTGGTTTGATCAGAAGTTTTATTTTTAAGTTATATGGTATATGCTTGTATTAGGAAATATATTATATGCTAAAACTAAAAAGTTGGAAGAAATATATTTTTGTAACAACGTGTTTTTTTTTAACTAACTATACACCATATAAGATATAAATAAAATAAAGTATGTAAAAAATGTTTAATTTATAATTAGTGAGAAAGACATGTGTCACAAATATAGAGCGACAAGTGTCGCATTGGCAGGCAAAGTTAGAATAAAACTTTCTCATAGAATACAATGTGATTTTTTAAAATATATTAGTACATATTCTATATTTTAAAATTAGTTTATCATAAATGAACTTGGTTTCAATTTTTACTTTAAAAGTATGAAAGCTTTTTTGTGGAAAAAAAAAGTATGAAAGCTTTTTTTTGTTTTAATTGGTTTGATCAGTAGTTTTATTTTTAAGTTATATGGTATATGCTTTTATTAGAAAATATATTATATGCTAAAACTAAAAAGTTGAAAAAAATATATTTTTGTAACAACATGTTTTTTTTTAACTAACTATACACCATATAAGATATAAATAAAATAAAGTATGTAAAAAATGTTTAATTTATAATTAGTGAAAAAGATATGTGTCACATATATAGAGCGACAAGTGTCGCTGAAGAGTAGATTATTATATAAGATACATGGTACATCCAAATTTCTTTGGTTTGTCTCAAAATTGACAATGTGAGCTGAAGAGTAGATTACAAATTTACAATATAATAGATGGTACATCCAAATCAATTAGTAGTGGATTTGACCAAACACTCGAGTAAAGGCTCTTCTCTTTAAGGTCGGGAAGTCATTTTCAGTACTTGTGCATCTTTTTTTCAAAATTTTATAGTCTTCTACGAAATTTCGTGGTTATCCAAACCTCTATTATAAAGATGTCATGCGCCATGCAGATTTATTTATTTTTCCATCTCGACTTTTAATTGTAAAACCAAACAAACCAAGAAATTGCAACGAAATCGGGAAACAGTAAGACATAAAGATATCAAAAATATCAAATAGATTACAATTATATTATATCACTCTTTAAAAAAGTCCTAATGGTGTTTTGATGTTTTCAATCGAAATTTTGTAATAATTGTTTCTGCGAAATGATTTTTTTTTTTTCATTTTTCTCTTAATAAAATGTTATTTCTCTGTTTGGTGGATCCAATGTAGGTTTGACTGTTATGAAAGATTACTTAACGTGATGGTTTTTGTGGGTGTTCACAATCTATTTTTGACGGATACTTGATAACGAAAAGTAACCCTTAAGAAGATTACTGGTTATAATAACGACAATACAATAACTTATAAGCTTTGGTTTTTGGATTTAATACTACAATTAACTTCTAACTATACAGATTTTTTATGTTGATATTAAATGTTTACACTTGATAAAGTTTTCTATAACACTAAATCAAATATTATGTTATCTATTTAATAACAATTACTGTAGTTGTCCATCCTTAGTATTAGTCGTCGGATCATGAACATTAAAAATAATTTGTTTTCTCGAGGCAAACATGATACATATTCAAACATTTAATCAATCTAATAGCAAAACGAAAAAGGCCAAAAAAAAATGGAAAGAAATAAGAAGGTGGTGGAGTTTCACGGCACGAAGGAGGTCAAATAACGAACAACACAACTGCTAATTTCTTCCGTACTAACTTCATGATCAGTCCACTTTTTGCTGATATGTGTGTGCAGAGTCCAATAGACAGACAATAGTCAACATCTTTCGTCTCCGATCCGCGTATTTTCTTCTGCGCAAAGAGTATTATTTGCAGACAAAATAAATAGCCATGTAATATGTATACAGTATAAACAACTAAACATACTCAAAAAAAAAAAAAAACTCATGAGTCTATAAACGATGCCATAAAACTGTAAAATTTCAATCCACCATGTTACATTGTTACGTGTGTATCCTTGCTTACACTTTCCAAAAGAAAATAGTGATATACTAGAGAGTACTAGTTGTAATTATAACTTGTAAAGGACTTGAATGTACGTACGTGGTCTGGTCTGTTAAAATAAGGAAGAAGCTAGCGTATATATATATATATATATATATATATATGGTCTCTGTTATCCATAGTGGATAATTATAACTTGTAATACAGTAGTATTAAAAAAGTTTTAAAAAATAACGACGATAATAGTATGTCCTTAAACAAGTATTTATTGCCAATAGCTAAGCATATTTGACTTTAAAAATTCCAATAGATCCTCATCCTCAATTAATTAGCGTGCCAGGATGCATTTTCAAAAAGATTTTATTCTTTCTTTTGACTTTAGTTCTTGTTTAGATAAACAACTTACTGCTCTCCGGCAGTTTGACTTCAAAATTCTAATGGTTTTTGTTACCTATGTGGCAAAGAAATGAAGCTCACTCGTCTTACAAGGATCGATCGTACATCTTATAAGACTCATGTTGACTCAATGACTCTAATACGTCGAAATATATTCACATATTACATATATAGAGCTTTGTTTTTGGTTAAACCAACTTTCATCTTAAAACCGATCAAATTTGTTTAACATGAGACATTATAGTTCACGTTTACATGAATTAGGTGATACATGTATATATACTATATACCAATGCAAAAACTTTTTGTTTGAATCACAATGTTATTGTTCAGTAAAGGAGGCAAACAAAACTTGAACAGAAAAAAATATAGATGTATAATATCTGTGTATAGTACTGTATAATAAAAAAATCTTTGAATAATTAATTATGTAATGATACGGCCACATATATGCTTGGATATATGCGCGTATACTTGGATACATACTTATATAATATATTATTTGACAATTTTTGACTACGTACTCCATCACATGCGAGGAGACGAGTGTCAAAAATATATGTACAAGTGTTTCTAGCTTGTTGGTCAACACATTAGAGGTATGTTACGTTGGAGTTTAGGAGTTATATATATTAATACACACGTATGTTTGCGTACGTTATTATCATATTTTTCCCTTAGATAAATGCGCACGCACATTCCCTGACTTTTTGATCTAAGTTAAAAATCAAATCTCTTCTAAACATAAGTTTAACGTTTACTCGTGTAATTTAAGTTTATTATACACATGAAAACATTTTGTTCCTTAATTAGCTTCAGCAGCATGCAAAATGACGAAGAATACATGTATAGGAAAGCTTCGGTGTTAATAGTTTACATCAGCAATTGGCTCTATTTCTTTTTTCCACCATACATCACTTCAATACGTACATTAATATTGGTCAACTCGGCACTTGAATCATGTAATAATAATATTCTCAAGTATACGAGGACGTTAAGTTTGTGCAGACGAGAATTTTATAATTATATTTTTGCAGTCCACACATGATATGGTAACGCGTACAAAAGACTGAAGTGAGGAGAATCAGAAATTGAAAAGAGTAATTGATTATTGGTATAAGAATTTAATACTATAAAACCGGCCACATAAATTATTCTGAACACTCTCACAAAACGATCGCAATTCGAGTATTTTAGTTTAAATTTCTAATTTCTTAGTCAATACACGCCAAGACATGTGGAAGTCTTTCTCCCATTTTCACTATAAATACATCACAAAATTCATTTCTCTTAAAAGTTCAACAAACCTCTCTAGCTCGCTCTCTCTCTCTCCTTTCTTTTGCTTACGCCGTCTTGCAATCGATATGGCCTTGATCCAAAACCCTAATATAAAACATGTTCCATTTCTAAGAAACAGAAATCCACAACAAACACTCTTTCTTCCTCACACTCTCTCGCTCCCCAATTCTAAAAACAACTCCAAAAGACTTGTAATTTCTAATTCTTCTTCTTCTTCTCTGTTATCACCAGTGATTCATTCTTCTCCGGTTGCTTCTCCTTCCTCTCCTCTTCGTCCTCCAGTTTATCGTACACCGCAGTCCCCGTGTTCCGGTGGGACAGTGACTGTACCGTTATCTCGGGTTTGGAGAGAGATACAAGGATGTAACAACTGGAAAGATCTCATCGAACCTTTAAACCCTCTTCTCCAACAAGAGATCACTCGCTATGGCAACTTAGTTTCCACTTGTTACAAAGCCTTTGATCTAAACCCTAATTCTAAACGTTACTTGAACTGCAAGTATGGCAAACAAACCCTACTTAAAGAAACCGAAATCGACAAGCCTGAGGACTACCAAGTCACCAAATACATCTACGCCACACCGGACATCAACATCAGTCCGATCCAGGACGAGACGAACAGAAGAGCGCGTTGGGTAGGCTATGTTGCAGTGTCATCCGATGACTCGGTGAAACGTTTAGGGAGGAGAGACATTGTAGTGACGTTTCGTGGAACTGTAACTAACCCGGAATGGTTGGCAAATTTCATGAGCTCTTTAACTCCGGCTAGGTTCCATCCTCATAACCAGCGTCTCGACGTGAAGGTGGAATCCGGATTCTTGACTCTATACACATCCGATGAGAGTGAGAGCAAATTTGGACTTGAGAGCTGCAGACAACAGCTTCTGTCTGAAATCTCGAGATTGATAAATGAGTATAAAGGAGAAGAGATGAGTATCACACTCGCAGGACATAGCATGGGAAGCTCATTGGCTCAACTTCTTGCCTATGACATTGCGGAACTAGGTCTAAACCGGAGGATCGGCGAGGGAGATATTCCGGTGACCGTGTTCTCCTTCGCAGGGCCTAGGGTTGGTAACTTGGAGTTCAAAAAACATTGCGAGGAGCTAGGAGTTAAGGTTTTGAGGATCACTAACGTCAATGATCCGGTCACTAAACTTCCTGGTGTTTTCCTCAATGAGAATTTTAGGACTTTAGGTGGCTTTTATGAGCTTCCATGGAGCTGCTCATGTTATGCTCATGTTGGGGTGGAACTCACGCTAGATTTTTTCGATGTTCAAAACATTTCTTGCGTTCACGATCTCCAAACTTATATCGATCTTCTAAACCAACGGAGAATAAGCTCGAGATCAGCCAATTCCAAGGAAGATGAGGACGGTGACAATTTTGCCTTAGAGTTTTTGAAGAGAAATGGCGAGAAGATGATGCTCTTGAAGGAACAACCAATGATGCATTGGACAAATGCCGTGGATCTACTTAATTATGTATCTAACCATATGTTATACTGTAATATTTTTTAGGACTAGCTAGAATGAGATCCAAACTGGAATTTAGGTTTTTTTAATTTTTTGAACATGTACAAAGAGAGATAAGTGTATCTATAACATACTTACAACGTCTATATAAGTGAAGGTTTTTCATTTGTTATGTTTGCTTATGTATATGACTTAATTGGACGTAGTGTTTCTACATGATATTTGATATATATATTAAATCAATCATATATATTTCCAAAGTCGCAAACGCGTAATGCATCTGTCTTTCATATCTGCGTTTACATTTTTCCTATGATTAAAATATTTATAATTTTGGATAAAAAGATATGTGTAAGCTAGTAGTTTTTCACTTTTCCTTTTTTGATAAAGTGTAAGCTATAGTAAACTTTAAACTAAACTAACAAGGCAAAATCTAAAACAATGTATATGTATAAGCTTTAAATTGTTTTTTGGTTGAATTTGTGAACAATGCATGCGTTGAATTATCTGTAATTTAGTTTACTTTATCGTCCTTTAGAGTTGATTGTATGTTTCATGCAAATTAGAATTTGACTAATTAGTACATTACTAAAACATTCTCCCTAGTTGGATTCTTAAGTCGTCATTTATTTCACATTATCGTCCTTTTTACTTCTATGTTTCATGCAAAATGGAATAATTGACTAAATATGCTTTGTAGTTGAAATTTTAATTATCACCGAATTTATAGTATAATTAAGATGACTAGCTGTGGTCTCCTCTTGTTCTTCCCTAATTCACATCCCCGTAACTAGGTCAAACTTTGACTAACATTAGAGAATGTTATGCCCATTAGTTTCATATATATGTGAGAACATAGAATATTCATTATGTTTATATATAGTGTTTGTATAAAACATCAGTTGAAAATTCCGACAACAAGTAAATTTCTTTTTAGTGAATTATATGATTCAAAGGAATAATTTCGAAGAAAGTAGAAATTAAATGCGTAGAATACTTGCGATGTATCTTTTTTGATATACATCATCATATCATCGTCACATATATCATAAGAAATGATGTAACATTATATTGTAGTACTACAACGACATATACCACCGTCACCGATCACAAACCGCGCGCCATGATGAAAGTATAATAGAATATGCTATTCCTCCGTATATAACTAAACTCTTTGTAAAGGTCTTCTTAGTGTTTTAAATATATATTGGTCACCTATGTTTTAAAAATAATATTAAGTTAAGAAATGGTAATCGTAGTTTAAAGTTAATCATAGATTGAAAAAAGGACAAACGTGGGTCCATATGATGATGAAACCATATATATCCCTATAGTTTGATAATTTGATGGAAAAGTGAATGTCCCCTAAAGCATGTGGAAATAAAAACATTTGGACCCAAGGTTTCCTCTTTGTTTTTGTATGAACGTAATAAGATATGTAAGAATGTAGTAAAGCTCTCTTAAGAGTATTTTAAGACCATATACAAACTTTATATTAAATAAATCGTTTATTTGATATTATATTTTACTTACATTACAAATTAAAATTAAATAAGTATGGATGCCAACAACAAAAACATAATAATTAAAAATGTGTTAATATAGTCATGGACTTTTCTCGCGAATTACCATCTATCGCTCGACAATCCCATATTTGCTGAGTTAGCATTTATCTTAGGAACCACCATACTCGATTGGTTTCGTTTCGTGAAAGACTTTTCAGGAGATGGGATTGAGATCTCGATCAGTTTATACATTACTGATGATCAAGTCCCCCTTCTTCCAAATCATATCCACAATCAGCAACATATGTGCATAATTCAATCGGGCAGGCAAGTTAAGAGGTCTCAGTTACTTAAAACGTTACCATGGATTATGGGCTTTTGGCTAAACTACATATTTGGGCCATTCTCTCTAACAAAATCAATTATTACTAATCCGTTTTCTTTGGTTATAAGACGACGACAAGAACTTATTAATTGCACCGAATTTGCGGCACATAATTCAAAAAAAATATTAATTTTTTAAAAGAAAATTATGAAACCACTTCATGCGCAGTATGTCTTTCTCTCTTCCTTTCATAATTTGCCAGCTCCATCTCTCTCTCTCTCTCTCTCTCTCTCTCTATGCAACCTGATTTCTCTCTCTAGAACTAGAAGTCATCATCAAAGAACTAGCTCTAGGATGTCGTCGGATGATGACGAAGGAGGAGAGGAGTATCTATTCAAGATTGTGATAATCGGAGACTCTGCCGTCGGGAAATCGAACCTTCTCTCTCGGTACGCTCGTAACGAGTTCAACGCTCATTCCAAAGCCACCATCGGCGTTGAGTTCCAGACTCAAAACATGGATATCGATGGCAAAGATGTCAAAGCTCAGATTTGGGATACTGCTGGTCAGGAACGCTTCCGTGCCGTTACTTCTGCTTATTACCGCGGCGCTGTCGGAGCCCTCGTCGTTTACGATATTAGCCGTCGCTCTACTTTTGAGAGCGTCTCCCGTTGGCTCGATGAACTCAAGAGTAAGACATTGATTTATCTCTCAAGTTGTTTTGTTTTAAACAGATGATTTGGTTAGATTGTGTGTTGCTGATTAATTAAGATTTTTATCATTGTATATATGGACTAATTAGATCCTCATTATATTGGTTACTTAGACCAAATTAAGGTAAAATCAATATAGTAAAGATCGTTTATGCTTTATTCAACATGAATCTGTTTTATAGAACTAATTAAGACCTTGCTTTTGCTTATTCATAATGAATCTGTTCGATTGACTTTTAATTGAATTCAGTTTTCATTTGTGTGTTTTTTCTTGTTTTGTTTGATACACAGTACATTCGGATACAACGGTGGCTAGGATGCTGGTAGGAAACAAATGCGACCTAGAAAGCATAAGAGCCGTGAGCGTGGAAGAAGGCAAAGCTTTAGCGGAAACCCAAGGACTATTCTTCATGGAAACATCAGCTCTCGATTCGACCAACGTTAAAACAGCTTTCGAAATGGTCATCCGCGACATCTACACCAATGTCAGCAGGAAACAACTCAATTCCGACACTTATAATAAAACTGAACTAAGCATGAAGAACCGAGTCAGTCTCGTTAAAGACGATAGTAAAAGCTCCACACAAGGCTTTGGTTTCTCTTGCTGTTCATCCTCTTGAGTCTTTTGACCCCTGATGAGTTTTGCATTGATTCATTTTGAGTTTTTGTCCTCTACAAAAAAGTTTCACAAGATTTTTCTTTTGATTCAAAATTGTAATTTCTTTATGTGTGGACACGATAATTAATTATTGTCTAAATTATACAATCAGTTTATCGATAATCTCAACCACTGTCGATGAAACTTAGGCAAAAAAAAAAAAACGTTTAAGTGGTAGGCTCCAATGGTCAATTGAGTCACTCACAACCACCAACTTCACACAAATCACAATCACAATGATATGCGCAAGAATCAGACCGCTAATATCCACACCACTAGCCTTCACTATCTCCACAACCAAACACTCCTCTTCACCAACCAATCTCCGATTACTCCCTCGCCGTCGCTCTTTCTCCGCCGTAACCGCCATGTCTTCTTCTTCAACCCCACCGAGTCAGATCATAGAACACATCGTTCTTTTCAAAGCCAAAGACGACGCTGACTCCAACAAAATCACTTCCATGATCAACAACCTCAACGCTCTTGCCTCACTCGATGAAGTTCTTTACATCTCCGCCGCTCCTCTCCACCGTCTTGGATCCTCCGCTTTCGCTTTCACTCACTTCCTCCATAGCCGTTACGGATCTAAAGAAGATCTCAGCACCTACGCTGCGCATCCTGATCACGTCCGTGTTGTTAAGGAGTCTGTGTTACCGAACTGTGATGACCTCATGGCTGTTGATTGGATCGCGGATCGAATCCCTGGAACCCTAGCTCCGGCTCCTGGTTCGGTTGCTAAACTCACTTTACTCAAATTGAAAGAGGATGTATCCGATGAGGCGAAATCGGAGATTACGGGAGTGATTAAGGGGCTTGGTGAGAAGTTTCCAGGGATTGATCAGATCACTGTGGGTGAAAACTTTTCGCCGGCGAGAGCTAAAGGTTTCACGATTGCTTCGATTGCGTATTTTAAGGATTTGAGTGAGATGGAAGCTGTGGATGCTCAGAAAGAGTTGTTGGTGAACTTGGAAAAGGACAAGGTTCGTGATTATGTGGATTCCACCATTGTTGTTGAGTTCCTTGTTTCTTCACAGACTTGTTCTAGTCTGTAAGAAAGGGTTTTTAAGATTTCAATCCTTTGAAATAAGCACTTTTGGGACTTTTATTTGTTTCACATTGTTTGTCTCTGCAATTTGAGAATAAAAAAGCATGTTTGATTAGAAGATCCTGAGTGTGAATTTTTTTAAGCAAGCCCTTGAGTAATCAAAATAATGACTCTGTTTAAGCTATCGTAGTAGGCTACAATCTTTGTAGTTGCAAATGTCCATTACACGCAAGAGCTTCTGTATCCGAGATTCATCAGGATTTGTTCTTAGTTAGTGGTTTTGACTGGTAGAGTGCGTTCTTTACGTCTGGCTGGTTTGTCTTTAGAAGGCCTGCAAGCTGATGAGTGACCTTCATCTTCAGTGAGTGTAGAGTGTAGACCACATGAGAGAAGTCTAAAATTTAACAAATATAACGAAGATACTTCTAAGAATTATATTTTTTAGCTTTCATTCGCCGTTTCAGTTTTTTCTTATATTTTGTTGTTGTAATCATCTCGTTCGTCTCAAGTTATTCAGAAACAACAATAGGGAGAATCTTACTAAGAAGCTGCAAATCTATGTTGTTAATACGTCCAAGGCTCCGAGTCATCATCATATCTACCAGAGTAGAAAAAGCGAGTGGGAATTTACGAAATTTTATTTAATCGATAATTTTTTTCAAATATATTCTTACTAAAATGGTAATAATAATTTTATGAATACTAAAGAAAGTGACTAGCAAAATGATGGATAATAATTATCACTTTATGAAAGAATGGTCATACAACCTGATGAGTGACCTTGCTGATCTCTCTGTGAGATGACAAAAATTCAATATAGCTTTTCCTAAAAAAATCTAACACATCCCAAAGACACAACACTTAACATAAAGAGTACATGGCCAAAAAAAGAAAAGATAAAAGAGTACACAAAATCCGCCCACCCTCCCAAAAAAAAAAAAAACTCCTTTTCTTCATGAATACAACCAATCCAAAAGAAAGACACAACACCGCCCTCATGGGAGGAGAAGAAGTTTCTACACACCTTTCTTTAAACCACCAGAGACTCCATCCTCATCAACCGCAACCACACGGTTTAACAAGGTTCTAGAGATGATGCCTTCTGCTAAAATTCACAAAATCTGCTTCTTCATTTGTATAACCTGGAAGCAAGCCACTATTGCAAATAATAATGTACGACAATCTCTCACCAAAATGACACCACCTGTGTATCAGACACTGACTTTGAAGCACAACATAAACATCACTGAGCAGCAACAGGAGTAGAAGCAGCTTGAGCTAACTTCTTTTGCTTCTCCTTCTCAATCTCCACTCTTCTCACCTCCGCATGCTGTGCTACTCCGTTCGCAATCGCCTGGTAAGTGAAGTCCAGAGACTGGTTAAGGTTCTGAAATCTCTGCGCATCTGATGCCTGCATAACTGTACAATGGATAAACGTGATTGTTAAGCAATATGTACGCCAGAGAAAATAAAGCTCCATAAAGTATTGGGTGGTCAAGACTGGTGAGGATTGTATATAGTGGTACCTCTGATTGCATCGACAAAGAATACAAAGGCATCAACGTCATCGATGGGTGACTGAAATTCGTCGTCATCACTAAAGTCATCATCAGAATCGTCGTCGTCATCATCATCATCATAGCGGAAGATCTTTGCCTATGAAACAGATAAAAGAATTGGAAAACAGTCAATTCTAGCAAACAAAAGCATATGCTTTACTGAAGCAAGTCGATACAAACACTTGACAAACCTGTGCAGCTAACTTCTGCAGCTTCACGCTTTGTGCTTCATCTCCATCCTCTGCATCATCCATCCCCATCTCCCCATCAGACCCATCATCATCATCATCTTCGTCATCATCACTCTCGAGACCATTCATTTCTTCCTCATAATCCACTTCTGTCTCCTTTTCTGCTTCTGCGAGGAGGATTCGAAAAGGAATAAATGTAAATATTACCATGCCAAGTGACGAGAAAATGGATCATGAGCAGGACATACCAGCTAGCTGATTCTTATATGCAACTAGAAGATCAAGTGTTGCTCTGAAAACACGCTGCAGTGCTTCATCGGGTAATTGACCACCCGGGAGAGCAAGTAATGAAGTCAAACCCAAACAGCAAACTTTTTTAGCATGTTCCCTGGTACGAACAACAGAATGTCCAACCATTACAATTATGAGCTAACATGAGCACGATATGTCAAAAGAAGGATCAACAGTACCTTTTGAAGTTTGCTGGCAGGCCACTTTTTCTCTTTTGCTGCAACATCTGGAACCAAAGATCAAAGACTTTGGAAATAAGTCCTGTGTTATGCAATACACCAAGCGTCAAACCTGGATTGTAGTAAAGCATATTTGCCACCTGCGAATAGAAATCAAGATTGTCAACTCATCATTGTATCATCACACAACAACAGAATCAGTTCAATACGAGCAACTTGATTCATATAGTGACATAAATAAATATACTACTGGTATGTAGAAATCGACCATAATTCTTACCACTTGTATAAGAAGAGATTTTACATATGAAGTCTCAGCTCGTTGTAACCGATCAATAGTGAGTCGCAGATATGGTTCAATCCACTGATCCACCTGCCCTTTGCAATGCTGGAAAACAACTTCAATAAGCTTTGGAGCAGACTCAATATCACTGTCTTCTATGTTTCTGTCGGTCATAAGCTGTAGAAGTGGAAACGTGAGACATATATTAGCTATGAAAGGTAACAAATGCGCTAATGTTGTGCAGACAGACGAGAACTGCGCTTGTGCAGAGAAAGAGATGCTTATATATGTTTTGGCAGCAAGAAATGTACAATATGTTATTTCTCCTGTTTACACAATAAACAAGAGGCCAACAACTTTCTACAACGATAGGCACGGAAAATGAACTCAGAAATTCTGGTAAACGATAAAGGAAGATTCTATGCTTCATGATATGTGCCGATGTGCGAGAATCCCAACAGTTCATTATAACAATGAACAAGCACATACATATAATTGGAGTCACTAGTACTATCAGAAGGTATACTCACAGTTGAAAGGACATTATATAGATTTTGCTGATAGTCGGGCTCCTTGCAAGTGAGAAAATGAGCCGTTCCCCTTGATATAAAGTTGTCTATCGGAACCAAAATATCTGAATTTTCAAAGAGTAACTTAAGTGAGTGTAACGAAAAAAATGAATGACATGGTACATGGAAGTGCTACAGTCATAGAGTCAACTGTAAAAATTAGAATGTAAAAAATTTGGGGGCTGTAGAAAAGAAAGCAGATGTGAGAGAAACTATACTTGGAAAGAAATCAATTGCCCAATCAACCAATGCTTCCATCATTAAAGGCCAGAGACTCCATATATCCAAGGAAATGGTAGGTGAATAAAAGGTCATGTATGATGCAATCTCCAAAACTTCTTCAAAAACCTCTGTTATAGCAAGTAGGATGAGAACATAAATACTTCAGTGTCAATTATTATATAGCTGGAAAAGAAAATGAATAATTTTGAGATCATGATGCTACGAAACAACAAAACGCTGACAAAAAAAATAATGGATATGTAATTCCCAACAAAAAAAACCTACTAATAGAATGAACCTAAATGGCTAACACATCAGTCGAAAAGTACATCATCTGGACCCAACTATAACTTAATTATGTTCAGACTCCACAAACTATAGCCCAAGCTAAATGAGAAACTCAAGATGTATTTCTAGACATCAGTATACCTTGGCCATCAGTGGTCAACATTTTCTGCATTATTGGAAGTATAGTTGGTTCTATCTCAACAAACAGCTGCGGAAGACTGCTAACAGATTCAAGGATTGTACTTATGGCACGCAAACAACCAACTGCAGCTAAAGCTCCCATGTCATCCGAGTCATCATTGGTTTCTGACGTGTTTAGACATCTCCAAAATGCAGCCGCCTGAATGAAAGGAAAGGAAGATTTACATATACATAGCCAAGTTTTCTTACCAGATTTTCTAGACATCAACAAAACTAGACTCATAGAGAACAGAATTTCTTACCAGATTTTGACATAATCCAAAAGCAAAAGGAGCCATCTCTTCGCCAAACTTATCTACAATGGTCTCCAAAGTAAAGACAAGGTCCTCATTCTCTACCTCATTCATGAGTTTGAAGAATTCTGATGGAAGCAGGATCACAAAAATTTAAATCATTAGTTTACTTCAACAATACTGACCATCAAGTGTTCATATAGAAGGGTAACCTACCATCAAGTAACTGAGGAAGGATTGGACGAATCTCATTTAAATCTGCATATGACCAGAAAAATTTAAATTAGCCACCACACAAACCCAGTACACAATCAAGAAGCCAACATGCACAGATAAACAAGTGAAAACACATTCATACAACATAGAAATGGGTAGGAGAAAATCACATACCCTTACACGCCTCAACAAATGAACGTAATGCAAAAACTGAATCAACACGAACAGGGAGGTCAGGATCGCGCAGTCCAGAAACAACACTGTGCAATGCTTTACGAAAGTTGTTCTGATCTGAAAAATTGATATGTGCATATTGTCCAGCTACCCATGCGGCCTACATTAAAAAAAAAAACCCGTCAAACAGATCAAAGGGGATCTCAAAGAGTATGACATATAATACTGGGCAACAAGAGGAAGTTTATACTATACTATAGATAGCATTGCAGCAGTAGACTAAGCAATGATGCTTAGAATTCTCGGATAAATTGAAGTACAACAGACGTCGTGGAAAGGCAAAACAAAATCATCATTCTGGTAAGCTGGTAAAAATGGATTATTGAGATATCCACAACACAGTTTAAAGCCAAATATACCTTTGCTCTAAGATGTCCAACAGGACTACTGAACTCGGGAAAAATATGTTGCACCAACATACGCTCTAGTTCAGATTTGTAGGGATCAGTTTGCTTCAATTTGTCACAAAGAGCTCCAACAGCAAGCATCGCACCATCTTTTTGGCGATACGGCTTACGTTCAGCAGGAGCTTCGTCATAACTACACACAGTGTACAAACTCAAGTTGTCAATAAAACACAACTGATAGACCAAGTGCCACGCAGAAGAGCTCAAATGTAATACCTCCTGAAGATCCCAACGACAAACTGAACAAATTTCGGAAGGTTCGCTTTCCCACGCTTTCGAACCAACTCATTTACAAAATCCATGGACGCTGTTCGCGGACTGTACAAGTCTTCAATGATATCTGGGTAAGCCCATTAAAAATGATGTATTTAATAACATTTTTGATGATGAGTTTAGGAATTAAGACTTTTTAAGAAATTGAGTATGATGTAGCACTTACTGTAACCTTTCCTCACATATTCATGTGGGTCTTCCTCCCAAAGCTTTTGATCATTATCATTAAAGCACATTAGCGGGAAAACAATCTCAAAAAGCAGAACATCCAGCCGAGGCAGCAGCATTTTGTACATGCTTTTCTTCGAAATGCTGCAGATACAATGAAATAGTTTCAACAAATAAATAATTTTTCTTTGACGAGAAAGACCACATATGCCAAATCTGTAAATATCCCAAGTTCAGAAAGTTATATTGCATGCCTAAGATATATTAGCTTGTCATTAGAAATCGCATCATGAAATTTAAACCATTTCAGAAAGTATATGCAGCGAGTTAAGAGAACAAAGCTCCCAAGATTAGATAGAAGACATTCGAAACTCATCAAGAATTCACTTTTTGAAGAAGAGCATGAAAACACAAATAGTGAATCCTACCTGGCTAAGGTTCTCATTATATCCTCAAACATTACTAAGACATAAACTAAGGAACTAAAAACCACAATTTTCCCCAGTGGGGCATATTCTTATATGTCTACACAGCAGTAGTTTATGCTACAGGGGAGGTGGTAAAAAAAATATCTAAACACATGATCAATGCAGTAGAGTAAAATTACAAAAGCATATAGACCTCTAAAAGTGTTGTAGTTAATTTCAAGAACTTATAATTCAGAGACCAAAAAATTATATAGTGCCAGGCAAATGAGGATATTATAAGTTCGCCAAGTGGGGATACTGAATGTGTGCCTGTACGTAAGTGAAACTAATGTCGACAAGGGATTGTAACACAAACCTGTTGCTTAAGTACTGCAGGAGAAGATTGGTAACTCTGTCAGGAAGATAGCCTCCAATGCGAATTGTATTCAAGAAATTTAGGTGCCCTTCCAAAATTCTGCCTGCATAATTCTTCTGAAACGATTGGGCGAAAGGTTTGTTTTCTGGATTATGTAGACTTGGATCTCCAAACCTATCAATGAGTGTTCACAAAAAAATCAATAAACCTTCCAAGCGTACTTTCTTGTTTTTTAAAAAAATAACATCAGATACATACCGACTATAGAGCCTGTTCAATATGTGCACTGTCCACTTCTTGACCTTCCACCAGCCCCAAGATTTTCTAAGTTCTGGATCCAAAGGTTGGCCTTCAACTGGAACAGGACGCTCCGAAACACTCAAGAACAGAACCATCCAGGCATTAAATACGTTTAGATCAAATAATTGCCTTGGTAGCTCCAACTGCCCACAGAGAACAGTAAGAAATTATCATCTGGTGATTCTTTTTGAATTTTAACATAGTTAAGATCACGAAAACCATAAATTATCATGAAGAAAAAAAAGAACAGGGAGGTGTTCAGGGATACGCTCCCCAACACATAAGCCAGTCTTTTATTTATATATTGAAGTCTTTCTAAACCAAAGAATAGAACAAAGATGGCAATTGCCAATATGATAAGATATTAAACAATACCACTAATGATCTCAAATATAAGAAAATGGAGACAGAGGGATCACAGGTGAAGTTGGAACCACCTACCTCAGAGTCCTTGTCCCAAGCTTTTCACTTTAATACAACAAATAATACACAAAACAGTTCGACTGGTTTGAATTATGTACTAAGGATATGCATAATAGGTTAAGAAGGATAAAAGGTGAAATTCTGCAGAGGCACATGTAACTGATCTCCCTAGCAACTTACATATATGGATGACCAAAATATTTTGCATATCAACTTCATAAGTTCTGCTATCTCCAGAGAGGGGTTTGGTATCTGGATAAGCCCATTAAAAATAGTCAAAAGTTGAGGAAATGTCTCCTCCACGATGCGGGAAACAGGTGTCCTCTCCTCATCTGACTTGAACCTAGAAAACAAAATCATGAAACATCATCAACGCGAAGGACTACTTATATGTAAACAATGAGATTGCCATCCAGAATAGCTGCTTCTTTACATGTAAAGAGCAACTTGCATTTCTAGCTGGAAGTCGTAAAAAAAATTGACAGGACATCATGAATTGACAGAGCCATGAACACCATTGTATTCTAATAAAACGTTTTAAACACTCTCATAGCTTCTGCCTAACACTTCTTTCCCTTCTCTCATTTTTTATTCAACTCAGGAGTGGTTACCAACTAAATTTATTAGTCACACTACTATTGCCACCGCAGACAATCATGAAGATGTCTCAATAAATTATATCAATAATTTAACTAACAAACCTTATAAATCATATAGACCGGCATAGGAAAATGAATTGGAAAGTGATGAACTTACTCATATTTTCTAGAGAGTATCCGCAACACAAACAAAGCCCCATAAATTTGTTGATTTTGCAAGTTGAACTTCACCCAATCCAGAAGACGTGGCCATTGTTCTGGGTAGTCAGCATAAATGATTGTCTTGAGGCTCTCTCCAAGTTGTGATCTGGATACCAAAATTAGAAAAAGAAACAAATTATGGTTGTTGTTGAGGCTTATAGAAGATATTGTCGGGACCAAGGTAATGAGAAAAAAAGGCAAACTTCAGAAAAAAAAATCATCGTCTATCTGCCGTTTTTTAATATCTAGCATCTAAGGATAATGCAGAGGCACATTCAAAGATGCATATATAAAAGTGAGGACTAGAATCAGACAAGATGATTAGCAATTTGAAGGCATGATTAGCCGTACATGTTACACATATTTCATAAAATAGCTAAAAATCAGACCACGTCAGAGTTCAAAAGCTATCAGGGAAATTTACCTGAGTAAGGTTGGAACTTGGGTGACATAGACGAGAATATTGTCTCTCACCAATTCTTTGTCACTTTGCAATATCTTTTGTTGCTCTCCTGAGCCATCAAAAATAAGCAAAAATTAATCTAAAATCTTCCAAAAGTTAAAGCCGGGGACAAGATAATCACAAGTGCAAATTATTACCAGAATCCTCAGGTGACCAGTTCTTAGCAATGAAATTTTTGAACTGAATACTAGCAATTTGACGCACTGCCATGTCACAATTTCCATCCACGGCTATCTGCAACAACCTCACCAAATGCTGAGGCGTGTTTTGCAACTGCAACACAGAGAATAACAAGAAAACACAGGCATTATCAGAACTGCAGAACTCAATCCCAACTACAACAAAATCTGAATTAAATCAAATTAAAGATTTGTCAAAAAAATAATCGGATCCTTTGAAATATCTTGGGTTAAACATGAACTCACAGCTCAAAACTTCAAGATAAAATTAACAAAATAATCTCATACATCTCAGGGACGAATCAAACACGCGAAGAATATCAAAANAAAAAAAAACAGCCCGAAGAGAATTCAAGTGAAAAATGAGAAACCTGATTGAGCTGCTGCTCGGAAGCTTTGCGTTCATCGGGAACAGGACTGCAAACGGTGGCGCGAAGGATCAAAGCGAGGCTAGGCAGATCCATCCTCCGTGGAGTTCGAAAACCAGGACACTAAACACAGAGTAATGACGACGATCAGAGGAAGTGGCGGATTCGATTGAAAATTTCCAGAGTTCGAAAGCCCTGGATAAGAGCTGAATTTGAGTAAAGGGGGGAGGAGATTCTCAGAAGAGCATGATAGGGTTTTAGAGCGACAAGAATGGCGGAGAAGAAGGAGAAGAAGGAGAAGAAGATTTTTGAGAGTTGGGCGAGTGTGGAGAGAGGAGAGGGACAAAAAAATGTAGCTGGACGATATAGGAGTGAGTATTTAAATAAATCCCTAGGGTTGTTTAACTAACCAACCAATTTCGATTTTTTGGTCCTATTTTTTCCGGTTTAAGTCGTACCGGGTCTTCTCTTACTTGAGTGACGTGTTTACTACTTTTATAGGAAGAAAGATGAAAGAATAAAGGATAAAAAGTTTTCAGGTGAGTTTTGCCAGAATATTAAATAAAAATTGTAAATTTATGTGTCTGAAAATGTTATTTTTATTTTTTCCTTTATTTATCTGATGAATTTAGTTAAAATACCAACTAATAAAAGTGTTCTTTCTTTTCCTTTAATGATATTTTATTATTATACTATTTGTTCCAGTCCTATGTCCAGATAAGAAAGGTGAAAATCATTGAAAGTGTGGTTGGTTGGTGTATTTGACGAAAATTTTAAATTGTTAATTCGATAATATTTATGTCCAAGGAAGATATATGGATGTAATCATTGTAAACGATGATGAGTTTCAATGTTAACTAGATGACATGATCCAACAATTGTGTGACCATGGTCCATATATAGTCCATAACTCCATATATATTCATATTCATCTATTAGTAAAACACAAAAGCAATAGCAAATACGTTGTGATATACTCATATAAAAGAGGACGTATATAGTATATTTGGGACAAAATCAAATCATATCAACCATAAAAGAAAAAATCCATATATTTGGGACAAAATCAAATCATATCAACCATAAAAAGAAAAATCCATCAACATATAATGGTGTAATTTGTTGGGTGCCTAAAGAACTACAATGATATGAAGAACTTTGGACTTTGACAATAAAGTGATCATCTGAAAAGTCTAAATGATATGAAGAACTTTGGACTTTGGAGGTAGGTTACACAACAAAACTTATGAAGGCAAGTATTTTACTCTTACTAGCTATCTCGTTCAATATTTGCCTATATATAGAATGTATAACATCTTTATGCGGATCAATATATATAGAGCACTAGCTAGCGAGCATTGGATGCCACTGCCTAAGAATTCAACCATATTGTTGATACACCCTTACACATCAATATATGACCCAACGCAAAAGTTATTGGGACGTACTATATATATAGACTATAGTTGTCAGTAGTGAGTGACACTTTTCGTCAGGAATTGAAAGTATATAGTATATACTAAAGTCGATCAGCTATTGTTCTATAGTTAAGTGAGATTTCTCCAACCACTCGTATATTCAGTTTATGATTAAAATGTAAAATTTATTAAGTGCAGCGTTTGTTATATTAAGTGCAGCGTTTGTTATATTAAAATTCATTTTTTTTTGAATAAAATGTAAAATTTATTCAGAAGAACTTTGTTATATTAAGTGCAGCATTTGTTAAATATAATCAACATATTTCAGCTGTTAAAAAACTAGTGTCTTAGCTAGGAGGATATCATGTGGTAAGCCACATCACCATGCAGCCTTGAAATTTCCCGTTCCCCAGTTTTTGGATTAAAAGTATCTGGTTCCGAACTTGCTAATTAATCTAGTCGCGGGACCAGTTGATCTGAGGGAATAAGTGTGTCTCCATAGTCGTCTGTTGTTTCTTTCCACCCACAGAAAGTGGATGGTAAGCTGAAAAAGTGAAAAATGTACCTGAGTAGGAAGAGTCGTTCCTGTCCCAAAGACAATGGGGCTAAGACACGCTTTTGACATCAACCCATAGTTTGACTAAACTTTTCTCTCATTTGAAAATGTCTATTTGATATGATCGACTATGCTATCTATTTATCCATGTCTATAAGACTATAACATACAACATAATAAGTTATAAATCACATATATATATATATATATATAAATTATCGAGTTGCATAATATTTGTTCTAATTAAAAATGTCATAAAATTTTCTAAAAATTCTCCCCATTGGTTCTCTCACAGTCTCACTTGTGTATTATCTTCATTACTAGTGTCATGGCCCGTGCGTTGCACGACCTAATTAAACATGGTGAATTTTAACATAAAAAATAAATAATATTTTTTTGTCTTTCTTCTTTTTTTTTCATTTTTTTTTGTCGGCAACAATTTTTTTGTCTTCTTTCATCAAACAATCATCTTTATCTTCTAATATGATTCTCAGTCTCATCGGCGCCGACCCAGTACCGGCTTAAACATATTACATGCCCTTGGGCAAACTAAAAAAAAAATACCCCTTAAACTAAAGAAAAACTTACTGATTTTTTTTAGGTCTTTTTGGTTCATATAATTTTTTTTTGTGCCCCTTTCTAACTTATAATTTTTTTTTTGTCTCTTTCTAGCTTACAAAGTTTTTTTGTGTGCTTCTTTAACTTACAATTTTTTTTTGTGCCCCTTTCTAGCTTACAAAATTATTTTTTGTGCTTTTTTAACTTACAAATTTTTTTTATGCCATTTTTCTTATACGTATATGCCTCTTAAATTTATGTACCCAGAGCGGTCGCACTGCCCGCCCTCCTAGTTAAGTCGGCACTGCGCCGACCGACCTCATGCTCTCCATCTCCAACAGAGTTAAATCATCCACCGAGTGTTTAAATTTCAGCAAAGGTGTTATTAAAACCTAAATCAATTCAGCTCATTCACATAATCAAACCAAATAATGAACACATCCATGTTGGATACTAAGTTGGGGATTATCAGTAACCACTTTAGGTTCACAAATTGGAAACTGGTTCTAAAGAAATGAAGCAGAATACTCATGATCTAAAAGACCAATTTCAACATAAAGATACATAAGAGAGAGGGTTTCAACGAAATGGAACCTTGCCAGTCACGCATTCCACAAGCTTAGATAGAGAAAAGCCTCTTCAATATCACACAAAATTGAACTTGCTCTGAGTTCTCCTTACCAGAAAACGGTAAAGCTACAAAACTTCAAAATAAATCTTATACTCACTAAGACTCACCCAATTAAAAGCCACTTTAAATAAGGGAAACAAAAACAAAGGAGAGAGATCGTTGCTGGATTTGTAACCTTGACAATAAGCTTAGGGTAGACATCATCTCACTTTGGAGCTGTCCTTTTGGTCTTTTTTCTATTACCTTCAGCGATCAAATCTATACCCTACAAACATGACCATTCAGTCTCAGAATCAAACCTTGTAAGCTTACATGTCAATCTCAAACCAAACTAAGAGAGATGAATCATTCACACTCTAACCCGAGGCTTAAATGTCGGAAGAAAACCTATCCACGTTCCAAATTTACTATACAACTACATAAATGACATAAAACACCCAAAATTCCTTGAAACTTCAGTAGCAAACTAAAGAACTTGTAGAAGAAACGAAGATTGGAATAAAGAGGAAGGGAGAAGTGTCATTGTGGTCCGGTGTTGTGGTGCTGGAACCGCCAACCATGTAAACTGAAAGATTTTGAAATAGAAAACACTTCAATAACAGACTACAAACACTTGGATAACAGACTAAATAAAATTGAAGTTATGAATCTGTTTTATATAATGCAAGTTCTTTATCAAACTTGTTCCGGTTGTTAAAATATAAACAGAGAATTTGAGAAGACATAGATATTGATTGATTAAGCAATGTTGAACAAAATATACCAGAAATCAGAGTTCGTAAATTGCAAGAAGAAGAGATATGTGATTGATGAAACCCTACAATCAGAACATGTAAGAACTTAAAAAAAATTTACCCGGAAAAGTTGGAGGAAACCAGAAATAGGAAAGGAAGAGATACTGAAGCTTTTGTATGATATCATGTTGTGGGAATCGTGGTCGTGCGGGAGTCGAAGCAGTTGTTGAAGAGAAGTAATCCTTTTGTGTCGTAATTTTTATATAAGGAATACAAACAGAAGAAGAAAGCTATTAGAAACCTAAATCAATTTGATTGAATACAAACAGAATTACAGAAGAAGAAAGCTTTTAAAACCTATATCATAAGAAAATCGATTGAATACAAATAGAAGAAGAAGCTATTAAAACCCTAAATTCAGAATAGAGGTTTAGTTCTAGTACCCGATTAAAGGAAGCAGAAAGAGGGATGAGAAAAGGAAGAGATTGAGAGCTTTTGTATGAAATCAGCTTGTTGTTCCATAATTGAGCGAATTAAGGCGAAGTGGAGATCATGGGAGAAGAGGCGTAACAATTTTAATCTTTTGTGTTTTATTTTTTGTGTCGCAAAAGTAAAATAAATGTTTTTTTCTTTTAAAATGAAATTTGTTAAGCAAAAATTGTGAAAGATTATAATTTGGGACTTAAGACAGATGTCAGATAGAGAGAGTGGCAGTTAATTGAGAATTTACTTGTCACTTATAGAATAAGGATTCACTATACTTTTACGTTTCAGTTTAACGCATTTACCATCCCACAACCGACACTTTGTGAGACATTGAGCAATAGCAAGCCGTCAGTTGATCACCCAAAAATTGTAAGCACCTCATCCCAAAAATATTGTCGTGGGCGTCTCCTTCAAATCCAATATCCTTTCGTAGATACATTATAACATTTAACTAAATTGATGTTTGGTTTAGTGGTTTAATCTGCTTATCCGTAATTGAATTAGCATTTAACAAAAACATAAATTTTGGATGAACACCTTCAGTTTTGAAACCGTGGGGCGTGGGATATATCTGAAATTTTTGTATTAACAAATCCCCTATATATTAAAAGATAAGCATTCTTGAAGAAAAGCTGACGTGTCGTCGCTAAAGAGTTATGTGCTCAATTTATTACTTGCCCTTAATATTTTATAATATTAAATAAAACTGTCATTACTATTCAATTTATTTATATACACAATATTTTGTTCTTATAAATTCTACTAGATTCTGATCCGCACGTACGTGCGGGGTTGATTTTAAAAATTAAGTCTAAACCGTATCCCAATAGCCATCCCCTAGTATAATATTTTCTTTACCCGTAAAAACTCGTCCCTCTAAACCAAAATAGTAAATATCTCTAGTTGCTCAATAAATCATTTTGTCTCATTTATTAAATATATTTCAAGCTAAAATTAATTCTAATAATAAATAGTTTAACCATAAATACAATATGGTTTCAGAAAACTTAAATTTTAATAATTATGTCATATCTATTAAAAATTATTATAAGATTGTAATACTATATATTATCTAGATAATATATATAATTTGATGTTTTGTTTATTTTGAAAAATATAAATATATATAGTTATCCAAATTTTCAAATTCTCATTTGGTATTCAATCGGAAATAATTTAGAAAATGTATTTTAATTTATGAATTACCGTTCACCTCTCATACCCGTTAGTTGAAATAAATAGCTTTATGATATTTTTTGAATATATATTACTATATCGTCCCTCTTGTATTTCCTAAATTTTTTTGAAGTTATTATAAATCATATGGATGCATTTAATTTACTATGGCAATGTGTGGTATCTAATGGATTAGATAGGTTGGTACTTCTTTGGCTTCATCGATTTCTAATATTATGTATCACAAAGTTTTTATATTTCTAGTGGTTGTTTACATTTTTTTTTTGACAATTCCTGGTTTCGTCTAGTTTTTTCGCATCCTATTATGTTTCCATTGTACTTTTAACTTGAGACATTAATAAAGTAAAAACAATTATTTCCAAAATTTATGTTTTGTTCCCATTCTCGATTTTTTTTTATCTCCAATTACGGTGTCCCAACCTTGACAAAAGATTTTAAGTATGCATGTTTGCTCTATATATAAAATCGATGAAGTGAAATTGATGAAAACAAATCACCTGAGTAAGTTCTTTCTAAATTCTTCACGATTAAAAAAAATTAAACGATAGTTTTCTGAAGATGTTTGGAACCATTGTAGTGTGAAGAGCATATATACACTTGTAACTTTTACTTAGAAGGTTATGACCACAATTAAAATATCCACCAGAAATTAGCTTATATTAAATTCTCTAAACATAAAGGTGTATTAACATAAATAAGAAGACAGTTCTGACTTCTCCTTATAAACAATTTATATAAAAATAACTTAAAAAAAAAAAAATAGAACCAAAAATTAAAAAACATAAGAGAAACCATAAATGAATAAAAAAACAATATTTCTAACACCATAAATAAAAATATCAGATTAGAAAGTATTTGAAAAGAAAACAGATACAAATTAAGTGAAAACATCTATGAAATCTTTATACTTGTTTGTGAATGGATCAATAAATCGACTTGTGATCAAGTATTGACCCTGAAACAAAAACAAGAAGAATACGTGTAAGAGGTTAGTAGAATTTTGTAATATACATCTGAGAAAAAAAATTAATTGATTTACTTTTAACTTCCCACCTGAAATTAGAAGACAACACCATAAGCTTCTCCAACTATACTTTAAACCCTACATAAACACATCATAAATATTAGCTTATTTATTTAAATTATAACTGAGAATATATAATAATCATAAACTAAAAAGGAAAATAAATAGAACATCTAAACATATAACAATCTAAAAACTAAACAAAGAACAAATAAATTTTGACGACACAAAATAAGGTTTTTATAAAGAACCTCTCTGTTTTGGGTGATGGACTTTTTTCGAGTATTGAATTATTGTGAATTGACTTAATTATAGATACATAGTCAGTTATGTTATTCATAAGTTTGTCAAGTTTTGTTAAAAAACTAATCTTAAAATATCTATAAGATTTGATTGTTTTTAATGTTAATTGTGCAATCAAGGAATCTTTTATATACACGCTTCAAAATATGCTACATTGATCATATGTTAACTATCCAAAATTTAGGTGTAAAATATCAAATTGATCACTTATTAACCATATATTTACTTATAAGAAAGATATTCTAAAACGGGATTTTCCTAATCTTAACAATATAATTTCAATTGTGTTATACATTACATTAAATTCTGGTGTGCTAATTATGTGGGTAGATTTGTTTAGCTTTAATGGCATATGCAGTATATTATCGTTACAATAGATTTATTTCTATATATAGATTCTTTTTAAACAAATTTATTGGGCAAACTTAACACAATTAATACCTGTTTGGTTCCGATTTTGTGGCTATCTGTTTGGCTTCAAAAATTAGACTATTCTTATTCTTATTTGAGTGGCATTTCATGTAATAATCTTTTAATCTATGTCTACTTATTAAAAATGATTTCCTTTTAATAGTATAGATAACTGGTAAATATTATTCAAATATTAATAAATATTATCCCCTACATGTTTTCGAAATTATTTTCAAAACCTATGTATTATAATATAATAAAAAATTATAACATGATATGTAAAAAATATATATTCTAAGTGTTAACTCAAAATTATAATTTTGAATAATAGATATTAGAAAATCTTTAAAAACAATTTGACGGCATCTTAAATTTATTTTAAACTATAAAATATTTAAACATATGCAAATCCTAATTGTCAATTTTCCATATAGAAAATTTCTGATATATAAAACTAACGTATATTAAAGATTCCTTAATTTCAAAATTAACACCTTAATATTATTTCTTAAAGATTTCGAAGGACGGCTTTTATAGATTAAAAAAATATTATACCCCTTATGGAGTATGGCTACCGGGACGGGTTTGACTCGCTTAAGAATTTAGGTCATTCGTTTCGAGAAGTTTTAATCTTTTTGATGGTTTTTATCCGTTTCATAATTTACAAGTTTTATACAATTCTGATTACTCACTAATTTGGTAAATGTTAGATTCGGGTATGTTGTTTTGTGAATCTTAATTTTATGCTGAAACTCTTATTATTTCAAAAATCACAAACTGAATGAAACCAAACTAATATAAGTTTGAACTTTAAATGATTTAACAAATAATTATATCTATAAATGTAACTCTATGTGTACATAATATATTACAAATCTTATAGTAAACCTAGTACTATCTATAAAGAAGGATGTATCTATATATACATTTTTGGAGACATTTAGCAAATAAATCATGAAGTTGGAACCTATTTACAATCATGCCATTGACATTAAATAATTAATTTAATAAATTAATTAATTCTATTTATATTTGATTTTTTTAATAAAACTTATGTGTTTTAAAAGGTAACAAACATAATTGCAAATGTATACAGATCTTATTTCCTTATTTTTATACGAATGTGAATGAAGAGGTTCACTTATAAGTATTGTTTTTTACTTGATAAGAATTTGAAAAATTGATTTAATAAAAAGTGACTTTTAGCCTCACATACTGTATTTTACTTTCACAGGTTTCGTATGATGAGGTTTTGCGGGTTAAAAATATTTGAACATATTGGATGATCCGCCTAGCATGGTGGGTTTGGACTACATAACCAGCACTAAAACTATTAATTTATTTCATAATTCATATACTATAGATTTGTAGTCATAATTTAAAAAATTAACTTATCAATTATTTAGTATATGAACTACAAAATATTACACATACGACAACATATTCTTAATATTCCAAAAAAAAAATTGTATACATATAAAAATATACACTAACATACCATATAAGCATATACTTCTGTTTAATTATAAAAAAACAAAACTAAGTGTTTTAAAATTTTATATTCTATCTAATAAAAAATTTAATGTAATTAGGTTCTAAATTGTATAAAACGTAAAAAGAAGAAAAAACATTTGAAACAAAATTATAAATTAATTAAATAAAAGTTAATTAATTAGAAATTTAAAAACTAAATAAATTTAAAATTATTATTTAAAATATAATAATTTTTAGTTTAGTCTCGCGGTGTACCGCGGGTGAAAACCTAGTAGTTACAATAATTCCACAACTAAAACCGAAAAAGAAATAAATTTATATCACGTTAACTTACAAAACTATGTAGAATTTTTTTCCTATTGGCCTATGTATTTAATAAAAAATAAGATAGATTACATATATTGAATGAATGGTTTTAAATGTTATTTTTTGACATCAAAATGTTTAGTTATTTTTTTGACATCTTTTTTTTTTTTTGGATCAAATGACATCTTTTTCTAACATGGAAATATTAACCTTATTTTAATCAAATTATCCATACTTTGTTTGTTTTTTCACTTTTAATTTCTTCCTTTTTAATATTGTGCGGATCAAAAAATAAGAATAAATTTATATCACATACTAATAACTATATAAAAATAATTAGATTTTATTTACATCTTTTTGTTTTTTTGACATCGAAATATTACATTCTTACATTTTTTTTTCTGACATCAAAATGATATATATATATTTTTTTATCTCAAACTATCCATATCTTCGGTTTTTTTTTCTTCGAACAAACAATTTTTTTTTATATAAATTAATAATCAGATTTTGCTTCACATCACACATATATACATACACTTATGAATGTAAGCATGCGGAGATATATAAAGAGACAGAGACAATAGTTTTAGATCTGAAAAAAAGTTAAGTCATCATCTTAATAAACCCGGCGGGAAACGATAAAGAGCCTTTTTAGCTTCTCCCTCCAAAGGATCCGTCTCTTCTTTTTTCTTTCTTCCCCCTTTTCCTCCGATTCTGATTTCTAAACCCTAATTTCTCTCATCCACGAAAACCCTAACAATTTTTTTTGGGGGTTTATCGAAGGAAGGAGAGATAGAGAGTGAGCAAAGGTGTCTCCTTTACGAATCCCCTCTGCTTTCTCCTTCCGATTTAATCTCCATGGCGTGTGTATCGAATGATACCCAGATCGAAATCGATGTTCACGCGCTCGCGGAAACTCCAATTCGCTGCGATTCTAGTGAGAGTATATACTCTGTTACCTCGTCGGCATTGTGCTGTGTTAATGCTGTTGGTTCACACAGTCTGATGTCTAAGAAGGTTAAGGCCCAAAAGCTTCCGATGATTGAGCAATTTGATGTTGAAAGTAGCGTTGTGAGTGCTAGTCCCGATTGTTGTCGTTCGGATGATTACAAGTTGCGGAGTCAGCGTCCTGAGATTGTTCGCGTTTACTATCGCCGTCGTAAGAGGCCGCGGAAGGAGTGTTTACTAGATCAGGCGGTGGATGTGAAGACTGAAAACGTGGATCTTGATGAAATTGAGGAGAAGAAGAAAAGGAAGATTGGTAATTGCGAGTTTGGTAAATTGAGTGTGGATTCAATTGGTTTAAGAAGGTGCAAGAATAGTGGAGATAAGCAAAATGGATCATCCCGAAGGAAGGGCACTTCTATCAAGGATCTGGACAAGGCGCGTTCAGCTAAGAAATGGGTCAGGTTAGGGTCTATCTCTATCATCTCTTTCATTGTTGAAAGCCATGGAAATTGTATGGTCTTTTCCGTGCTGTTGTTTTTGCACTGATGATTTTCTTAGTTCAGACTTTGAATCTGTTGCCCTTTTATTGTTAGTGGACAGACTACTTGTTTTCTTGGTCTTGTATGATGGAGTTTTGATGTGGCAGGTTGAGTTATGATGGTGTGGATCCTACAAGTTTCATAGGGCTGCAATGCAAGGCAAGTGTTTTAACTAGACAATTGTCTTGTCCACTTTAAGCTATTTGTGAAGGGGACATCATAACAGTTGATTGTCGTTTAATCTCTAGGTTTTTTGGCCGCTGGATGCTCTTTGGTATGAAGGTTCTATTGCTGGATACAGTGCAGAGAAAAAGCGTCACACTGTAAGTAGTTCTCTACTCTACTTGAGTTCTGAGTTGGGTAGTTTTGTGAACTATGTAAATATGTAAAAGCGTGTTCCTCTAACAGTGTGGTTAAATGCTTCTTTAGGTTAAATATGGGGATGGATATCATGAGCATATAGTTCTTGATCGTGAAATGATCAAATTTTTGATTTCTCGTGAAGAGATGGAGCTGTTACATCTGAAGTTTTCTACTAGTAATGTGACTGTTGGTGGCCGTGATTACGATGAGATGGTTGTATTGGCAGCTACTTTGGATGGATGTCAAGATTTTGAGCCTGGAGACATTGTATGGGCAAAACTAGCTGGTTTGTACTAAACTGATTTTTTTCCATTTTATAAAACCCCCTCTTTATGCTAACAAAGCATATAGACAAAGAAAACTACCTACTGACTTCCATAGAACTGCATTTGCTTTCCTGTTCGGACAGGTCATGCTATGTGGCCAGCAGTTATTGTAGACGAATCCGTTATCGGAGAGCGGAAAGGTCTAAACAACAAGGTATCTGGAGGAGGATCACTCTTGGTCCAATTTTTTGGCACTCATGATTTTGCTAGGTTAGTCAGTGTTTCCTAAATAATTAAATATCTCGTGTAGCTACTGATATGTTGAGATCAATGTTACACATTATCAAGCTGAAGTTAACATCATTTGGTTTTATAGAATAAAAGTAAAGCAAGCAATCTCATTTATCAAAGGGCTTCTTTCGTCATCTCACCTGAAGTGCAAACAACCTCGGTTTGAAGAGGGCATGCAGGAAGCAAAAGTGTAAGTCCCTCTCGCTTATCTTTGGCAATCTGCTTTTCTGACTTTCAGTACTTGTCCTCAAATATCTGTTATTTTGCCTCACCCAGGTATCTGAAGGAACACAGGCTTCCAGAAAGGATGAGTCAACTTCAAACGGGAGCTGATTCCAATATGACTGATAGTACAGAAGAGGGAAACTCGGGTGGTGATCTTCTTAATGATGGAGAAGTGTGGTTGAGACCAACAGAACAAGTAGATATCCAGTATACAATAGGGGATCTGCGAATAATAAATCTTGGTAAGGCTTGAAACTTATAAGTATGGTGTATAATCTGTCATTCTATGGTTCATTATTTTAAGTTGGCTATAGGAATGAACTCCATTGATAATATATAGGCGTATGACTTGTCTTACAGGAAAGGTTGTGACAGACTCTCAGTTTTTCAAGGATGAGAATCATATTTGGCCTGAAGGGTATACTGCGATGAGAAAGTTCACATCACTAAAAGGTTATTTGTTTAGTCAGTTTTTGGATTTCCCTTATAAATCAGGTATTTTTCCATATTTAATTTATTGAGATTAGTTCATCAATGGGTTTTTGCAGATCATAGTTCACCTGCCTTGTACAAGATGGAAGTGCTCAGAGATGCCGAGTCGAAGACTCGCCCTATTTTTAGAGTTACTGCAGATAGTGGAGAGCAGGTGAGTTAAACATATCTATTAGTATCTGTTATTGAAGTTTTCAGGTCAAAACTCTATTTCTGGCTAACATCGGTAACTAATTTTTTTTCAGTTCAAAGGGCCTACTCCATCGGCCTGCTGGAACAAAATTTATAACAGGATAAAAAAGGTCAAGAATACTACTGACAGTCCTAATATTTTGGGTGAGGAGCTAAATGGATCTGGTACAGACATGTTTGGTCTCTCCAATCCGGAAGTCATTAAACTTGTACAGGTATCTTGTCGTTGCATGTAAAATTATTGTAGTGGTGTGCATGTGTTTTCATGATAATCTGCTTGCACATGCATTTCGGTCTCAGAAGAATCATCTAATTGTCTGGACACTGAACATTTTCTGGTACCCTGACTTTTGATTTGTCTCTAAAACGTATAAGCGGGTCTCAGTTATGTTCATATGAATGTTTGATGCACAAAATCAAGTTATGTTTGATGCACAAAATCAATTTTTCTTCTAAGACCATCAAGCTTGTGCACTAAATTTTTCTATGCAGGTCTTTGCTAATTGGTTTGTGGGTAACCTAATTCGCTAGTTCCATCCAAAAGCATGTTAGAATCACATATTCATTAATGAGACGACACTTACCTCACCTACGAAATAATCATTTCTGTCTAGTGACTATGGCTTCTTTTCTTTAATTGTTACGGTTGCTTTCTCTTCCGTAAGACGACTGTATGAAATAAATTTACAGTTCTTAATTGAAGCTTCACAAGTAATTACAGAGAGTTTCTAAGGATGAAATATGTGCATTTGGTCTATTGATTGTAAGAAATTTGATGCTTCTAGTGAAACATAAAGAGTAAAGTATTGTGCTGGAGTCTTTATAGCGAAACACATTTTGTAGAACATATCACTTTTTATTATTTCATGAGGCAGATACCTATCCAGATGGTTCCTGTTTTT
Source organism: Camelina sativa (assembly GCF_000633955.1). Taxonomy (NCBI): domain Eukaryota; kingdom Viridiplantae; phylum Streptophyta; class Magnoliopsida; order Brassicales; family Brassicaceae; genus Camelina; species Camelina sativa. The sequence goes on from NC_025689.1 coordinate 10,602,139, forward strand.
GCAAACTTTTATGATTAGTTCTCTTTGTACTGCTTGGTGAATGCTCCCTGATTTATACCATTACATTATTGTTTAGCTTCTAGTGACCACACTTAATATGTGTCCTAATAAACCATTACCCAGCAGGATTTATCAAAATCCAGACCATCGTCCAATGTTTCCATGTGCAAATATAGTTTGGGAAAGCATCAAAATCAGCCTACTGGTTACCGACCTGTTCGTGTTGATTGGAAAGATCTCGATAAATGCAATGTCTGCCACATGGATGAGGTAAAGGGTGCATTTTGTTTCTTATGAGATTTCATATTTTTGCTCTTTAAGAAGTTCTCTGATATATAAGTATTTTTTATCTGCAGGAGTATGAGAGCAATTTGTTCCTGCAATGTGATAAATGTAGAATGATGGTATTCTTCATGCTCTGAGCTTTTTTAGCTATCATCTATCTCTTAGATGTATACTCTATAGTACCTTATTCTCCTTTCTCTTGGGTATGAATCAAATTTGAAATTTCTGGTCCACTACTAGGTCCATGCTAATTGTTATGGAGAGCTAGAACCCTGTGATGGTGCTTTGTGGTTATGCAACTTATGTCGACCTGGCGCTCCTGAAAAACCTCCACGGTGTTGTCTTTGTCCTGTAGTAGGTAATTTTTCCGTACCATTTGGTTTATGGAGTCTTTATGTGCTTCATTAGTGAATAATTGAAACTTCTTCTAGGGGGTGCTATGAAGCCGACAACTGATGGACGCTGGGCTCATCTGGCTTGTGCTATATGGATCCCAGGTTTAATCTTAATGATTTGTTGTTCTGTATGAGTCTGCTTTCTACTGAAGAATAGGAGGCCGTATTACTTTCCTTCTTACAAATTGAACTTGTTATTTTATTCAGAAACATGTCTATCTGATGTCAAGAAGATGGAACCGATTGATGGGGTGGATAAAGTCAGTAAAGTATGTACTCATTTTCTTTCACCTTCCTTTACCTTGGTACTATGGCCTTTTCCAAACTCTTATCCCTCTTCCTCTTTTTCCTAACTCTTAAAACTAGGATCGCTGGAAATTAATGTGCACCATCTGTGGGGTATCTTATGGAGCTTGTATCCAAGTAAGAATTCGTTCTATGTTAAGAGAAAACTGAATCATTCTTATGCATTCTGTTATATTCACATACATTAGTAATCTAGTTGAAATTGCCTGACAAAATGCTGCCAATATACCTGGCTTTTAGTAGGAAAAATGTAGCATAATTTCTGATCATTCCTGTAAACCCTCTATCAGAATATCAATTTATTTGCTGAAGTTGCAGTTATGTTTGCCATTTATCTCGTGTATGTTCTGAATAATGGAATCTGGTCACGACATATCACTTAAACGACTGTGCATGCCATTTTTACAGTCGAAAGGCAACCAAGGGTTAATATATATAATTTTAAATGACTACATTTTCAGTGTTCAAACATTTCTTGTCGTGTGGCATATCATCCACTCTGCGCGCGAGCTGCTGGTCTCTGTGTTGAGGTACTTACCGTATCTTACAGACAGAAAATTTTGCATTCATACTTACACACATGTATTCAAACACAGCAAAATCTACAAAAGAGATGTTCCTAACTGATTATGGCTTTTCTGACTGTCCATGTAGCTTGAGAATGAGGATAGACTTTTTCTTGTATCAGTGGAGGATGAAGAAGCAGATCAGTGTATTCGCATGCTTTCATTCTGCAAAAGGCATCGACAAACATCAACTGCCTGCCTAGGATCAGAAGACAGGATCAAATCCGTTACTCATAAAACTTCTGAGTATCTCCCACCACCTAATCCATCTGGCTGTGCTCGGACTGGTATGTAGCTACATGCTAGGATTAAAATTTAGATTCACATCACACTTTCGGGATAGGATTCTTTTCCTCATTATTCTTTTATCTCGCATATGGCCCATGTGTGTTTTGTTCACTTTCATGTTCTTACATATCCACTTGACATAGTAGTTTTTTTTTATTTTCTATACAAACATTTTTTTTTTATATTTGATAAAAATTTTAGTCTCATGCATTTTATTCATTCTTTTCTACCTTTATTCGTGTTTTCATTTTATGAGGCAGTCTAGATAATGATTTTGATATAATTTCCGTGTATTGTTGCAGAGCCTTATAATTGTTTTGGCAGAAGGGGGCGGAAGGAACCTGAAGCTCTTGCGGCTGCTTCTTCAAAGCGGCTATTTGTTGAGAATAAGCCGTATGTTATTGGTGGTTACTCTAGACTTGAGTTTTCAACTTCTGAATGCTTTCACGGATCCAAGGTGTCACAAATGAATACTCCAAGCAACATTCTTTCTATGGCCGAGAAGTATAGATACATGAAGGAAACGTACAGGAAGAGATTAGCATTTGGTAAGCATTGATTCTTCTATAATTATCAGTAAATCTTATAAGATAGTTAAGTTCCTTTGAAATTCTTCGTTTTCTCCTAATTTTTTTTCCCCCTTCTACTTTTAGGGAAATCAGGAATTCATGGTTTTGGCATATTTGCAAAGCTTCCGCACAGGGCCGGAGATATGGTGAGCATACTAAACTAGAACTAGACACTTCATCTTTGGAAAGTGTCACTCATGAAATTTTTTAATGAGTTCTGTGCAGATGATTGAATACACCGGAGAACTTGTTAGACCGTCTATAGCTGACAAAAGAGAACGTCTTATCTACAATTCAATGGTGGTACGTATTTTTTACTTTACTAACTTTCTACAGATTGGTGCTAGATGGAAGATTGAATAAACAGTAATGGAACAATTAGTCGGATTAACTTGTACCTTTTTTCACCATCTAAATGTTATCTTCTTATTCGAGCAATATACTTACATAGCATTCCCTTAGTAGTGTAAATCTTGGATGCCGATGAGTTAATCAATATCTGAGAAAAAAAACAAAATTTTCTTATGTGATATAGGGTGCAGGGACTTACATGTTTAGAATTGATGATAAGCGAGTCATAGATGCTACAAGGGCAGGAAGCATCGCCCACCTGATTAATCATTCCTGTGTGGTATGACTATGATCCGTTAAACTTAGTTGCTTGTATTCAATTTGGTTAGCATCTGCAAACAAAAAAAACTAAGCATTTATTGGCTTACTCTTATGCAGCCCAATTGCTATTCAAGAGTCATTACTGTTAATGGAGAGGAGCACATTATCATTTTCGCAAAGAGGGATATCCCCAAGTGGGAAGAGCTGACCTATGACTATAGGTTTCATTTTTATGCCCTCAAAATCAATCATCTGAGATATTATTCTATAGTCATACTTTCTACTGCCGCTGACCCTGTAAAATTTACAGGTTCTTTTCAATTGGTGAGCGCCTTTCATGTTCATGTGGCTTCCAAGGGTGTCGAGGTGTTGTGAATGATACAGAAGCTGAAGAACAACAGTCAAAAATCTTTGTTCCTCGTTGTGAAGTAATCGACTGGACCGAATAAATAATAAGCTGACTAAAGAAAATAGTAACAAATGTTGTAGCTCCTTACACTGAGAGCATATGTTGTCTAGCTTTGGCACATTCCATTTTTTTTTGTACAGAGACTCAGTAGAGAGTAAGTAACTACACCATAATAGTGACTCTTATTGTAAAGCCATTTGGTCCATTTCTAATTCCAGGCTTCTCTATACTTAAAAACTTGAGTCCTTTCCCAAATAGAGATATTTTTCACCATATCTAAATCAGTGACCAACTCGGATAAAGGTTCCCCCTACCACTTTAGATGTGGAGCCGCCGTCTCTCCAACACCAAAAGACTTAAATAATTCAAAAAGTCGGTTAACCGGAAATGAAATTTGAATCGGTTTAGCTTGACTGTCTCTGGAGGGGCAATAATGTATCTATCTATATATATATATAAAGTTCACTTTACTCACTCCTGGTGCTGCCACGTCAGTCACTACCTCTTTAATTTTTGTGGGCCTTACAGATTTTACAGATTTTAATAAGGCATTTAAACAATTATAACAAACTGATCCACTAAATTTAATCCAAAATTTGTAGACCCAGCACTATTTCATCCAAAATCTGTAGGTCCAACACTATTTTTAAATCATGTGGATTCAACATAATAATATTTCATCCAAAATTCAGCGGTGTCAATTAAACTCTAATTTTATTATTCAACCATAAAAAAAAAACGAAAGAAAAGAATAGAGCATTTACCCGATATATATATGAAGTAAAACACTGAATTTGGAATAATATTATTACCTATTCGTACCTAATTTTCTTTCATTTATTGTTTATGCTTAGTTCTTTTACATATACATGCATCATATGGTTAATCCACATAATTATAAGAGAAAAATAAAATATTTTCTTAGCAAGAAGACAAGATCTATGATTAGAATCTCCATTGATCATGTAATTATATATCATCATTTCTAGCTACGAAAACATCCACCTAAGCAATTTTTTTTTACTTTAAAATAAATTAATATTCATTTAGCACATATTTCTGTCAATTATAATTAATAGAAAGTTTAAAAATAAATATAATTAGTTAAATAAATAAAATGTTAAAATAAGAAAACAATACTATAATTTTTTATCAGTGGTAATAGTATAATTAAAATTTTCAATTAAACTGATAAATAATGAAAATTTATAAATGTATTATTGAGTTTTAGAATGGAAGTAAATTTTAAATTTATGGTAGAATAAATAAAAATTATGTAATTGTGTATTATTGAGTTGTGGTATGGAAGTAAAATTTAAAATTATGGTAGAATAAAAAAAATTCTGTAATTGTATTTATAAAATTTTAAACAGGAAAAAATAAAAATAAAAGTGAAATATTATTTTATAACATAATCAAAAAGGAAAAAAAAATTGATGTTTCGTCAATTGAATCAAATGGTTCTAATCCAAATTTAAGTATTGAAATATAGTAATTAAAGAGAAAATAGTTATAATATATCTTGAAAATCATTTTACAGTCTAATATGTATTATGTGTGATCCAATAGAAGGTGGAAAAAAGTAGATGTCAAAAGGAGTGCATCATCAATAATGACGAAAGAATTAAAGTTAAAAGTGTTTGAAAATAAATTAGTAAAAAATACACAATCACACATGACTAAATTAAAATCTATGACATCTCATTAATTGTGTGAAACGAATGAGTTTGTAGAAAAATAAATGACATACATTATTAGATTCCAAGTCGGGTGTAACAGTTTGGCCATATAATCATGGAAAGTGGGATAAGATATGCACTTTCATGAATTGGTCGTTATGGTACGTTGCAATTATTTTGATGGGTAAAGCAAGCTCGGTAAAGATGTTATAACGATATGATATTATATTTTACCTTTAAGCAATATTTATGAGATTCGGTATATTCAAATTTATACGAAATAATGTTATGTTAGTATCAACATCTAATCATAAATAATATATACAATTAGATCAACAATCGATCAACATCAAAGCCTTTAAAAATGTTTTTAATGAAATATATGAATAAGAAATAAACTCTCTTAATGTTAAAAGATTTTGAAGTGGTCATCAATGTCGTTTATTTTTCTTAATATTACCACATGACATATATTTATAAAGATTTACTCTCAAAACTTTGAATGATTATCGAGTTCAAGAATTCATAGAAAAGATTTAAATTAAAATCCCGCGCTTGCCTACAAATTCTAGTATACTATAGAAAATTCAAGAGATTTCTTACGAGATTCGTTTTCCCGCCGAGTTGGAGATTTTCAGAAGAAACCTAAAAAGGTTTCAGAGATTTAGAATCAGAAGATAGCAAAAAAAAAAAAAAAAAA
>NC_025689.1:10608110-10613605 GCF_000633955.1 Camelina sativa
AAAAAAAAAAAAAAAAAAAACGAGAGAGGCTGCGAGAATGGGAGAGCGTACGAGGAGGAGGAGGAGAGAGATACAGAAGCAATTCGGATTGAGAAGGTACAGCCTCAAAGCCGATGCCCTAGATATGATTGAAGACTTCCCCGATGAAGATATCGAAATTCTTCTCAATCGCCTCCAGCAAGAATCGCGTATTGCCTGATCTCCCTCTTTATTATATATGCCGATCGAGAGTATTCGACGAGTAGAGATTCTCATATAGGTTGCGATTTTGAAAAATGATGGTGCAGGTTCATCTACACTCGATGTGGAAACAATTCAAAACGTGATTGAAGAATCGGCAACAGATGAAACTACCACATCTGTTTATTCCTTAGCGGTCATAGAAAACGTCTTTCTTGGGCCGAAATTTCGATATGATGTTGTTAATAAGCGTTTCATCGAGTAAGCCTTTTCTACCAATTCATGTCCCCTCAAGTGCCTTAGCTTTGTAGAGATCGATGTCAATGTTGATATGGCTTATTGAAGTATAATTGATTTCAGGCATGAGAGTAATTTGCCTGCTCACGGTGAGGCTTCTGCAAAAACATATATATATATATACAGGGAACGATTCAGGTTGCTGTCTCAGAGAGTTTCTCGTGCTGATTCTTTTTCTAGGCCAGTGTTTGATGCTGATATGCTCCAGTATAAGAAGCGTGAGGTTTGTCTTACTTAGTTTCTTGTCAAATGTGTTTGTGTGTGTGAATTTGTGAATTAAGGAGTTTTGTTGTTGCATGTTCTTCCTTGTAGATATCTTCAATCCAATCTCTAGCAATTGAAATGGGAAAGAAATGGGTGATGGGCTTGATATCACAGTTGGAAGATGGACATTTCTACCTTGAAGACCCTTCAGCTTCTGTATAGATTAATTTCTCCAAAGCAATATCCTTTTCTGCAAAATCTGGACTTTTATAAAGGCATAGCCAAAAGAATTGCTTTATGACTACTTTTTCTTTGACAATCAAATACAAGATAACCACAGGATTTTTCACAAAGAATACTATCATTTTGGCACAAGGTGAAATGCACAATGGTATCTTTCAGGTAAACTATAATATGCTTAACTGCACATTCATATAAGAGCTACAACTGTTAATTGATTGTTGATCTTTTTTTTCTCTCTTGTTTTTGGTAAAGGTGATTGCTTGTGGATTTCCTCCTTTAGAGGACAGGGATAAAACACTAAGGATACATCGTGACAACGATTTTTTCGGATGTGGCAGGCCAACTAAACACGAGATGGTAATCCCTGAGTTTTCATTTCTTCTTCTGGATTCACAAAGTTGTAAATTTCCTGAGTTAGTCACAGCAGAAATAAATATGTTTTCTTGCCTCTGATCACAGATTAGGCTTGCCGACCTAGACAGACGACCGGTGGATGACACATTTGTCATATTGTCTGAAATATGGCTGGATGACGAAGAGGTGAGTTGGAGTACTAACTACTGCATTTTTTTGCATCAATCATAGTGATGTTGCCTCCTCGTATGCTTGAAGAGAACTGATTAATCTGCCAAAATGTGTTGTCTGTAATCATGAAAGGTTCTCGGGAAGCTCGAAACGGTTCTTGATCGTTTTGAAAGTGTGCAGACAGTGCCCTCTTTGTTTGTTTTCATGGGAAACTTTTGTTCTCGCCCATGCAACTTATCGTTTGGTTCTTATTCAAGTCTTAGGTAAAGGGATCATTTTAGCTAGAACTCCTCAATTGTCATTAAAAATCTGTTCTTACATGCACCCATTTCATTCAGGCAGCAGTTTGGTAAACTTGGGAGAATGATTGGAAACCATCCAAATCTAAAAGCAAATAGTAGGTTTTTATTCATTCCAGGTCCCCATGACGCAGGTACCATCTCCATCACCATCTAAATAAAGCCAAGGTTTCACTATGAGGAGACATGAATAATAAAAACTCATTATATCTGACAGGTCCCTCGACAGTCTTGCCAAGATGCGGTTTACCAGAGTATTTAACCGAAGAGCTTCGAGAAGTTATTCCCAATGCGATATTTTCAAGCAACCCTTGCAGGTAAAGTTTTCTATTCTGCGTGTGAACTCTCTATTATTAGAACACAGAAGCTGCAGTAATGATCTTGTATATATTTGTAAAATGCAGAGTAATGTTCAACAACAAGGAGATTATGTTCTTCCGGCAAGACCTTCTGTACCGGATGAGCCGTTCAAGCTTAATAACCCCTACCTCAGAAGAAACTACAGACCCCTTTGAGCACGTAAACACATATTCTCGTCTCCATTATTTTCCAACTTGTTGAATCTAGAATTCACACAATGAATTTGTTTGAGTGGGGAACAAATTCACTTAAGATCTCTCTCTAAAACAGTGGATTAAAGCTAGAAAATAAAGAAGGATTATGATTTCTTGAAGAAGAAGATAGGGTTTTCTCAAGAACAAAGAAGAACTAGGGTTCTTGTATTAATTAAAGGATGGCTTTTCAAGGAAGAGGTCTTCCTTTATTTATACTTTGTCTTAGATTACAAAATATATCTACTTTCCTTAAATCTCGGATTGAAGATATGGTAAGTTTCATCTTCTGATGATGAGATCGGGTTTTGGAGGCGGTCTCGGAGGTCGGTCGAGTGACTTCGTCGGGCTTCTGCTAATAGGCCCGTTTAGCTGGCCAAAAAGGAGGTCCCTCGGTTTAGTTGATGTGCAGAGTTTATTCGGTTTACCTTTGGTTTATATCGGTATGTCGTGGGTGCTAAATCCCGCACCAACAATTAGTCCCCCCCCAGTTCGGTAGATTCGATTATCCATTCGAGTTTCCGAACTATAGGAAAAAATATTCGATCTAAACTTTAGGAAAACTGAATTACGAGCACGCGAACTGATGTTGTGCGTCAGGACTCGTCGCCTCGTTAAAACCTCCTCCGGTAAACCTCTTGGGAAAAACCCGAAGTAAGGAAAAAGAGTACGAGTCATGATCCTAACGTCTTTGGCGCTCTTTTCCTTGGGCAAGAACGAAGGCCGTACGAATGGTCTCGCCGATGGTTGCCTTGGCGGAGTCGATCTCTCGGTCTTCTTAGACGAATGCTTGGACAAAGTGGTTGATCTTGTGTCTTGAAGTCCTGGATGAGCTCTTGGTCCGAGTTGTCATGCGGGTGATATGAGTGTCCGAGAGGTGTCCAAGAGGTTGCCGGGTCCGGCTCGAGCATTCCTGGACGCGTGTTCGATCCCGAGCTCACATCACGCACTGTTGCAGTTGCTAATCCAAGTTGAGACGTGTCGTAGATCATAATGACTTTTTGTAAGTTGGTTGCTCTCTTCATTGCTGACCAGCTAGCTCACAATTCCAGACTGACACTGAGACGTCAGAAGACGACCTGAAACTAAGTTTGTCCGAAGACGAACTGAAAAGTTGTCCGAAGACGAACTGAGAAGTTGTCTGAAGACAAACTGAAAAGTTGTCTGAAGATAAACTGAAAAGTTGTTTGAAGGACGAACTGAAAAGTTTTCCGAAGACGAACTGAAAGTTGTATGAATGAAGAACTGAGAAGTTTTCCGAAGACGAACTGAAAAGTTGTATGAATGAAGAACTGAGAAGTTTTCCGAAGATGAACTGAGAAGTTGTCTGAAGGAAGAACTAAAAAGTTTTCCGAAGACGAACTGAGAAGTTGTCTGAAGACATACTGAGAAGTTGTCTTGTTTGGACGAATTGCTTTTGCAAGAAATAAAGTTTTCACTCTATTCGGAATTCTACCCGAGGCGGGACGTCTCCCGGCTTACACCAAGTAATCCTTATTTGGTAATTTAACCCAAGCGTACATGCGCTTTGGCGGAGGGCGAAGTACGGGGCTTCGGCTTACCTCCTTTGTTCCAGTTCAGAAGTCGGACGGCGAAATTTAAAACTCTGGGTTCGGCTTACATATCCGTCCAAACCGGAACTTGCGAAACAATTCAAAAAGAATTCTCTGGGTTCGGCTTATCTCTCGATTAAGAGTTTGAGGTGCGAAATAAAAACTCTGGGTTCGGCTTATTCCTCGATTAAAAGTTTGAGGGGAGCGAGATACTGGGCTCGGCTTATTCCCCTTTTAAAAGTTTGAGGGAAGCGAGATACTGGGCTCGGCTTATTCCCCTTTTAAAAGTTTGAGAGGACCGAGACACTGGGCTTGGCTTATTCCCCTTTTTGCGGTTTGATGCAAGTCGAGCATCTGGCCAGGATGTCGAAAGATTCTGTATGACTCACAAAGATTCAAACAGAACTGAAGCTATTTGATGATGAACTGAAATCGAAGCTGTATGTAGATGAGCTGAAACTGAACTTATCTGAAGACAAACTGAAACTGAATTATCTGAATACGAGCTGAATCTGAAGTTGTCTGATGACGAACTGAAACTGAAACTGTCTGAAGACGGATTGAAAATGGAGCTGTCTGAAGAAAAACTAAAACTGAAGCTAACTAAAGACGAACTGAATCTAAGTTATCTGAAGACGAATTGAAGCTGAAGCTGTGCGGACGAACTAAAGCTGAAGCCATTTGAAGACAGACTGAATCTAAGTTGCCTGAGGATGACTTGAAACTGAGGCGTCTGAAGATGACCTAAAACCGAGGCGTCAGAGGATGACCTAACACTGAGGCGTCTGAAGATGGCCTAGAACCGAGGCGTCAGAGGATGACCTAACACTGAGAAGTTTTCCGACGATGAACTAAAAAGTTGTCCGAAGGACGAACTGAGAAGTTGTCCAAAAATGAACTGAAAAGTTGTCTGAAGGACGAACTGAGAAGTTGTCCAAAGACGAACTGAAAAGTTATCTGAAGGACAAACTGAAAAGTTGTCCGTAGGACGAACTAAGACTCAAGTTGCCTGAAGGACGAACTAAGAAGTCAGTTGTCTGGAGGACAAACTGAGAAGTTGTCCAAAGACGAACTGAAAAGTTATCTGAAGGACGAACTGAAAAGTTGTCCGTAGGATGAACTAAGACTCAAAGTGCCCGAAGGACGAACTAAGAAGTTGTCCAAAGACGAACTGAACATTTGTCTGAAGGATGAACTGAGAAGTTGTCCAAAGACAAACTGAAAAGTTGTCTGAAGGACGAACTGAGAAGTCAGTTGTCTGGAGGACGAACTGAGAAGTCAGTTGTCTGAAAGACGAACTGAGAAGCTGTCCGAAGATGAACTGAACAGTTGTCTGAAGGACGAACTGAGAAGTCAGTTGTTTGAAGGACGAACTGAGAAGTCAGTTGTCTGAAGGACGAACTGAGAAGCTGTCCGAAGACAAACGGAACAGTTGTCTGAAGGACGAGGACGAACTGAGAAGTCAGTTGTCTGAAGGACGACCTGAGAAGTTGTCCGAAGATGAGCTAAACATGTCTGTTCAAAGAAATGTTGATCTTTGACTTGCAAGCATGGAGCCCGGCTTTTTGCACTAATGAGTTCGGAGTCCCGAACTGAGTTTATACGAGGCATGGCTCGGTTTTTTTTTTGTTTTTTTTTTTTTT
>NC_025689.1:10613996-10625089 GCF_000633955.1 Camelina sativa
CTCCGCTTTTTGGGATGAGTTACAAAAATCTCATTGATAAGCTGTAGTGAGCTGTTGAGAGCTGAAAATAATTTCCAAAGAAGAGTAGAAAGGTATCGATTAATTTACCGTTGGTTGTGACTGTTTTGTCCATTGTTCGTCCAAGCGTCTTGAGATAATGACGCTTATGATGTAGCGATAGCTTTCTCATGAATTACGAGGCTGAAACAAGGTCGATCTTCTAGCCTCCCCCCCTTTTTTTTTTTGGTTTCGGGCTGAATGTTCCTGTTCCAGAAATACGGTGATATCTTTCGCGAGGAATAGCCAAAAAACTCCAAGTTTGTCTTGTTAGAAAGATAAGCTTCAGGGCTTCAATTTGATATGTAGATCGGCGAATGGTTCGTTCTAGAACGATAGAAAAATGCTTCCGAAGTCAATTCTCTTGAAAGGTCAGATCTGCGATTTTAGGATTACGATAGATCACACCAGTTGAGGGAATTTTGTGATATATTTCTTGAAACAGCTCGGATTGAGGCGAGGTCGATCTCTTTAGAGACATAAGACTCGGGGTTTCAGATGTATATGCAGTACGACACCCCCAGTTCTTTCTAGATCGACAGTCGATAGAGTTCTGACACAGTTGAGGAAAATCGGTGATAAATTCTTTGAGACAGCTCAGCTCCAGGCGAGGTCAGTCTCATAAGAGAGATGAGACTCGGGGCTTCAAACTGATATGCAGATCGACTACAGATTGTATATGGATCGCTGGGAATAAGGTCATGATGTAAGAGGGTCTGACAATTGCGAATAGGCTGCATCTGATGCAAGATAACTGGTCATAAGTTGAGATATAGAGCACCGATTGAGGGTGGTCGATCTTGTTAGAAAGCTAAGCCTCGGGGATTCAGTTTCATATGAATACCGATTTTTGGTTTTTTCTAGATCGGCGGCAAACTACTCTCCAATTCGTGATGACGAGCTGATAGTTAGGATTTTCGAGCAGGATGTGTCAGTTCGGAAGTAGGGTGATAACTTTCGGTAGACACTTCGGACTGAGTTGAGATCAGCTTTTCTGGGAGGATAAATGTAAGACCCCGACCCTAAAGTCCCATACATAACCGTACATGGCTATTAAAAAATTTTCTAGGGCCTACTAACTTTCACCTTATTCACTTAACATCATTCAACAGCAAACCATGGCTAATCACAATTCGATCCATCAATCATATATTCGCACATACTAAGTACACATCTTACCTCAATATGTACCTTATCAATTCACAGCCTCTAGATCACACATATCCTTCAACCGCACCGCGGCTCCTTCGATCCAGCTACCGCTCCTGCCAAGTACTCGTCCGTCAATGCTCACCATATTGGACCACCCTTTATTGTTCCTTAGTCACACAGCCAACCATCCCCTAAGTGACCAAGAGACAATAAAAGGTGGGCTGGAATACTTGATTCCGTCGAGCCACGGAAAGACTGCTCCGTCAATCCATTGTGTCAAGTCCCGGTGTACTCCAAGACCTTGCCGTCCATTATCGATCCTTGCTCGTACCACCTATCGTGTCATCCTCGTACCACCCATCGTGTCATCCTCGTACCGTGTACCCATCGCTATCGCAAGCGTCCTTCGTGTCGCACCTATCAGTATCATTCCCATCATGGTACCGCTATCGTGCTCGTCTTGGTACCGCATCGCTATCGACTCCGACACTCTTCTTGTATCGTCTCCGATACTGATCCAGTATCACCACCGATACTCGTCCAGTATCACCACCGATACTCGTCCGATACCATATCGCTATAGAAACTATCCGATCTCCCTATCGGCTCTAGACCGTCCTTCACCGATCATGATTGACCCCTTCTCGATCCGTCACTCGATCTCTCCCTTCCATAGACCAATTTACCGATTGCTCTCTCGGATTCCTTCGGTAAATCTTGATCGTTCTCTCTGATCCCTTTGATAACTCTCTCGGACTCTTCTTCTTCCATTAACTCTTCAGGAATCTCATTGCGGCACTCCTTGAGCATGTATCCGCGCATGAAAACCCTAGAGGACCTTATTCTCTCCTTTTGCGGCGCTAATAGCCGATCCCCCTCTAGTCTCTCGAGAATCCCTTATATAGGGTCGAGTAAACCGCCCTATCCTTTCCTAAAGCGATAAGCCTTATCACAAGATTTCCTTATCTTTCGGGATCTTCCCTTTTCTCTAAGTCGGTCTAACCTTCGCGGGATTTTGGCCCGTCTAAGTATAGCCCATTAACCGGTCTGATCAACTCTTTCCATTTCCGCGTTACTTACCCGATAATTTCCATTTATCGATAACACGCAATACTTCCCTTTTTCGTCGGTAGCCAACCGAGACAAATCTCGCGGATCATGACTGGGCCGATAACTAGCCCATGGATCCTTTTATCACCGACCATCTGTACTTAGCCATTCGAGTAACACTCCCAATACCGACTCTCTCGGTCGAGCCATCCGTATTGACTCTCTATTTCCTTGTCCTTTAATGTCGGACCTATCGTCCTTCCCGAACGTACCGATATCGACACTCCTCGGCACTAAGTATCGTACCGTTGTCGGCACTTCTCGATACTGAGTATCGGCAACTCTCGGCACTAGCTATCGGTAACTCTCGACACTAGTTCTCGGTAACTCTCGGTATTAAGTACCGGCAACTCTCGATACAATCCTCGATAGAATCCTCGAGAGAATCCTCGATACAATCCTCGATAGAATCCTCGAGAGAATCCTCGAGAGAATCCTCGAGAGAATCCTCGAGAGAATCCTCGAGAGAATCCTCGATATCTCGACTCGGATTTCTCGACTCTCCCCTACCGAGGTTCCGGGTTGTTACATTTCTCCCCTACTTAGGACTGATTCGTCCTCGAATCTTGACTATCGTTGGATCACATTCCCAACTTTTAACACTTCTCCATGGGTTCTGCATCATTTTGTACTGACTCTAGTCAATACACCTAGTCCAAAACCGTATTGCGGTTCCTTTGGACTCGAGAAACCTTCACTTTCTCGGACATTTGACAATTTCCACGACTTTTTCTGTCCCAAGTCTCTCTACGACTTGTTCTCCCCCTCCTATTTCTTAGTCCTTCGTGGACTAATTCCCTTGGATTCCATGATCACCGTCTAATCAAGCCCTGATATGGACGCTTCGTCTGTCTCTTACCGGACAATGTCCGACACTCCCTCTATTTTGCCTACCAAATTCTACCATTCGGCCAAGCTCTCACTGTTCGTCTACTTCATGTCCGACCTTTATTCAGGGCAATCCATAGACAGGCTATGTACGACCTGATTCGTTTTACTCATCCGGGAAATCGATCCCGAGGCTGGCTGGTCGAAAACAGACGGATCTTTATTTAAAGGATAGAGTATGTTGCAGAGAAACTGCGATATCTTTCAGAAGAGAGCTCGGATTGAAACGAAATCGGGTTCCACGGAAAGCTACTGTTCGGGGCAATCCGTAGATAGATTTTTTGTCTTCTGGTTCGTCGGGAGCTTCCGGGAATTCGCCTTGCAAGGTGGCGGTTCGGATAGTTGAACTTGATCTTCTGGTTTGTTTTAGTTTTTGTGGTAGAGAGAAAAACGTAGAACTTTGTGTAAGTGTCCCCACAGACGGCGCCAATTGTTGAATCTAGAATTCACACAATGAATTTGTTTGAGTGGAGAACAAATTCACTTAAGATCTCTCTCTAAAACAGTGGATTAAAGCTAGAAAATAAAGAAGGATTATGATTTCTTGAAGAAGAAGATAGGGTTTTCTCAAGAACAAAGAAGAATTAGGGTTCTTGTATTAATTAAAGGATGGCTTTTCAAGGAATAGGTCTTCCTTTATTTATACTTTGTCTTAGATTACAAAATATATCTACTTTCCTTAAATCTCGGATTGAATATATGGTAAGTTTCCTCTTCTGATGATGAGATCAGGTTTTGGAGGCGGTCTCGGAGGTCGGTCGAGTGACTTCGTCGGGCTTCTGCTAATAGGCCTGTTTAGCTGGCCAAAAAGGGGGTCCCTCGGTTTAGTTGATGTGCAGAGTTTATTCGTTTACCTTTGGTTTATATCGGTATGTCGTGGGTGCTAAATCCCGCACCAACACAACTTTTGATTTTACAGTTTCTTCCAATAATCTGAAAACTTGTGAAATTGTGTTGGTTCAGCTTGTCTCCACATTAATTCATCAGAGCCATCTATGTCCTCTACCTCTCTTGGTTCAACCCATCATTTGGAACTATGATCACTGTCTACAACTATATCCAACTCCTCATACGGTATACTCTCTTAAAACCTTCTTATTATAAAGATTGTATTATTCCACCTAGTTTGGTAGCACGAAAAGGCTGATTGTTGTTGTTGTTGTTTTGAAACAGATAGTATTAGGTGACAAGAGTGAGCAAGTGAAACGACCGACTTTTTTTTTTTTTTTAATAAATAATAAATAATATAAATATATAAATAAACTACAACTAGTGGTCCCATACCCACTAGTCACCTAACAACATTCACAACCAACAGCGGAATAACATACCAATAAATAACCGATAAACCAATAATCCAATAACCAAATAACCAATATCCAGTATTAAATCCAAACAGCATAAATCAAATAACCAACAATCCTAACAATGCTCTAAGACTCAACTCTAGCAACCTAACAATGCCAGACAACATCCAACCGAGTCCCTAGAACATCCTCCTCTTCATTGCCTTGATTCCACGATCACACTTTGCCTTTACCTGCACCACAAACACAAATTGAGATGCATGAGTATTTGATAAACACTCAGTGAGGCAATCCTCCCATCTACTGGGCTATACACACAAGCAATAAGATCTCTACATGCCACAAACAACAATCAATAAAACAAACCAGGCAATATACATAGCATGCAACATCCATCGTAACTGAACAAGGGGTGTCGACCGACACCAGATGGTGTCGATCGACACTGACTATCTGGTGTCGACCGACACCAAACTGGTGTCGACCGACACCCTGCCCGACACTCCCGAAAACCCTAGTTTGCGTCGACCGACACCTCCACATGGCATCGTTCGACACTCGCTAAAGTCCCGAGCCGTCCTCGCGTTGGTGTCGACCGACACCCCAACTGGTGTCGACCGACACCGATGCCGAGCAGCGATTTCCCTCGATCAGAAACTCCGAATCTCGCCTCCAATCTTCTCCAATCCGCTCCATGCACTCCCAGAAGCCAAACCCAGTCCAGACAGTGACGAAATACCATAGAGAACTCAAAGAAACAACCACATAAGCACCAAATCACATAGAATCTAGAGATCTTAGCTTAGATAAGCCATGGTCATGCACTCACCTCTTTCAAGAAGATTCTGACCAACAAGAACGAATTCCCTCACTCCTAGCAAGCTTCTAACACCTTCCCAGCCTTAGATCTCCCAAGAACAGCAAGGAATCTCTCAATCTCTTCCCAAAAGCTCAAGAACACTCTCTCTTTTGATTTTCTCTCAAAAACGGCGAATAACACAAAATAACACGACCCTAGGTTGTTTTCTACCTCTAAAACTCGATTTTAGGGATTCCCTAAACCAACCACGCAAACCGGACAATTAAAATTGAACCGACCAAACCGGCCACAGCTGGTGTCGATCGATGCCTCACTAGAAGGTGTCGATCGACACCCTTACCAAATTACCAAAAATTGGTTCACGGGTGTTACAGCAAGCGTTTTGTAGAATTGGGGGAGCAACATGTTTCAATCCAGGCTCCTTTTCAACTGATAGCACCTTCGTAGTTTATCTACCTTCTACTCAAGAAGTCAAACTCTCTGCACTGTGATTCTCCATTCAGAGAAAAAGCCTGAGTAGGCCTGGGCATTCGGGTATCCGATCGGATTTAGATTCGGATGTTCGGGTTTTCGGATTTTCGGATGTACAGATATAAAACCCGATCGGGTATTTTCTAATATCGGATCGGGTTCGGATCGGATGTTTTTGGGTTCGGGTAATATCGGGTTACCCGAAGTCATAAATCTTTTTTTTTCGTGAAAAAAAGAAAAAAAGAAAAAAAATATACTTTCTATCTTCCTCTTTTTGTTTTCTTCTTTTTCATTTCTCTCTTTTTCAGCCAAAAACCCTAAATTTGTTTATCCATGACTACTACTTCAAAAATTAAATCCTTCAAATTCCTACCAAATCTAATATCTATAGCAAATTATATGATATTATTCATATTTATCTTCCAACCTCACTCACTCTTCAAACCCCACAAACTATTTTTTTTTTAGATCTGCTTGTCATGTTTCTAGTAAAATTTGATCTGGGTAGTAAAAAAATAAAACGATTATGGGTTCTGTTGATTGAGAAAGGAAAAAATATCAATTTTAGAATACATAATTATATATCTATATATATAAATAAGTAACGTTTTTATACTATGCCATAAAACTAAGGTGGCAAAATGGTCTATGATGCAATAGTAAATGCCTAAGGTACTAGGTTCAAACCCACCTAGATGCATTTTTATATTTATTTCGGGTTAATTCGGATCTACTTCGGGTATCAGGTAATACCCGAACCCGATCGGATATCCGAATTTCAAAGAAACTAAATCCGATTGGGTATTTAGTACTATCCGAATCCGAACCAAACTGCTTATTTCGGTTCGGGTTCGGGTTTCGGATTCGGTTAAAATGCCCAGGCCTAAGCCTGAGCTTAAAACATAACTCAATACATGTCCTCTTCTTTGCTTCTCTTTTATATTCTTATCATCTCCAACAAGGAAATGTTTAATTCAACCAAATCAAATTTAGTCATAAATTTATAATTCAATTTAGTCATCATTAATAGTGTTTGGCCTGCATCGAGTATATCACAATAAGCACCCCTATACATCAGGCCGGTACGTTTGTATATTGATTACATGGAGGCTTATAGTTATAGTGTACAGAACTGATTAACTAACAGCAGTGATAATGCAATCTACTAAGTTATATTGAAGGTTGGAACAAATTGAAATTTTAATGTAGAGTAAATTCAGACTTTTTAATAATCTTTAGTTTCAAACATTTTTAACTTTTGACTTTTTCATAGGTCCTCCTTTTCCCTTGCCGTAAATACCAAGCATTCAATAACAAGATTCTGCAAGCATATGAGTACATAAAAGGGGAAACCACACACTATGAAAACGATTAATTTAGAGGCCACAGAATAGGTTTGTAGAAGAAATTAAACCATAATCACTTCAACGTCTGGCTGTCCTTGCTTTAAAAAATCTCTCTCTCATTGAGATTAACTCCTTTGTAGTTTCACTCACTGCCAATCGGTTCGTCGGAGATTCTTCAGAACAGCGAAGTCCCACCTCCAAAACCAGCGTCAAACATTCAGCAGCAGGGAAACCAACTCTAAGACCATTGCCAAAATTGATTCATCTGCAATGTCCAACACTCGCTCTGGCAACGCTGATTTGATGTAGTTGTGGAGAGTAAAGTTTCCACCAAACAACTCATCCGTTGGTCGTTTTCTCGTGAACATTTCCAAAATGAGAACCCCAAAGCTATATACTATAAGATCAAAGACTTGAAGAATATAAGAACACCTCTCTTATTGATTTAAAAAATTCTCTCAAAAACTAAATCTCTCAAGTCTCTCTAGTCTTATATTTGGTATCAGAGCAAGGTGTGCTTCTGACCTAAAACCGGTGGAGAAGAACTACGACAAAGCATGGCGGCTGAAGCAAATCCACCGTTACGAAGTAAGGACCTTGGAGCACCATCGATCCAATGTCCGTTACTCACACCGACTAATTACACAGTTTGGTCGATGAGGATGAAGATCATACTTCGAGTCAGCGAGGTATGGGATGTTATTGAACCTGGATCCAAAGATGAAAAGAAGAACGATATTGCGACTGCACTTCTGTTTCAGTCTGTTCCAGAGTCACTTATCTTGCAAATAGGAGAGCAAGATTCAGCCAAATCTCTTTGGGGAGCCATCCGATCACGTCACCAAGGAGCGGAGCGTGTTAAGGAGGCTAGACTTCAAACTCTGTTAGCTGAACTAGAACGTTTGAAGATGAATGATTCAGATACCGTAGATGATTTTGCAGGCAAGATCTCAGGCCTTGCATCGCAGTCAGCATCATTGGGAGAGACCATTGATGAATCGAAACTTGTAAAGAAGTTTCTCACAGGATTGCCTAGAGCAAAGTTTATCCATATGGTAGCTTCTCTAGAACAAGTCCTTGACTTAAACACCACGACGTTTGTGGATATTGTGGGAAGACTAAAAGCTTATGAGGAGCGAATTGGTGAAGTGAGTCCGATCGAAGATCAAGGGAAGTTGATGTTCACCAATACCTCTAACAATCGCGGAGGATATGGAGGTTTTAGAGGAGGATCAAGAGGTAGAGGCAGCTACGGTAGAGGAAGCTACGGTAGAGGCAGAGGTGATTTCGGTAGAGGCAGAGGTCGAGGGAGATTCAATGGCCAAAACCAAGGAGGAGAAACCACATAAGATAACCAAAACAAACNGAAAATTACGATATCAACAAAGGCAATGCAAGTGTATGGTATCTAGATAATGGAGCGAGTAATCACATGTCAGGGAACAGAGAATTCTTTTGCAGTTTGGACGAAAGAATTAAGGGGAAAGTAAGGTTTGGTGATGGCTCATATGTTGACATTGTTGGGAAAGGAACTATTAATTTTGTTTGCAAGACAGGCGAGATAAGAGCCCTAAAAGAAATCTACTACATACCCGAACTGAAGCACAACATACTGAGTTTAGGACAAGCTACAGAAGGAGGGTGTGAAGTGAATATGAAAAAGGATTTTCTGACACTTCTAGACCCATGTGGAAGGCTGCTTGTGCGAGTTATCAGGTCACCAAACCGTTTGTATAAAACTCCGATGGAGATTAGCTTACCAATGTGTCTGCAGATCGACAATGGTGAAGCTACATGGCGTTGGCATGCTTGGCTGGGGCATGTAAATTTCGCAGTTATGAAGAATATGGTTCAACAGAACATGGTTGAAGGAATGCTACACATGATTCATGAGAAGGATGTGTGTGATGTGTGTCTAATAGGGAAACAAACAAGAGGTTCTTTCCCAAGTAAAACCAGTTTTCGTGCATCTCAACCTTTGGAGTTAGTTCACGGAGACTTGTGTGGTCCTATCTCACCACAAACACCAGCCAACAACCGCTATGTTTTTGTGCTTATTGATGATTTCTCTAGGTACATGTGGACGATGCTGCTGAGGGAAAAGAGCGAAGCCTTTGAACGCTTTAAACGGTTTAAAGACTTTGTTGAAAAACAGAGTGGGTTGGCTATTAAGACTTTTTGAACCGATAGAGGAGGAGAGTTCACTTCAGGTGAGTTCAATCGGTTCTGCGAGGAGAATGGTATCACTAGACACTTGACTGCACCGTATACACCACAGCAAAACGGTGTAGTAGAGAGAAGAAACCGTACCTTGATGGAGATGACAAGAAGCTTGATGAAGGGAATGTTGATTCCAAATAATATGTGGGGAGAAGCTGTTCGCCACTCAACATATCTCATCAATCGAGTTCCCATAAAAGCTTTGTACGGACTGCGTCAAGCACCAAGAGCTTGGAATTTGAGACTTGATCAAGTTCTTAAGGAGATGAACTTCAAGAAGTGTGTGAAGGAACCAACAGTCTATCGCAAGAAATAGGATAAGGAGTTTCTGATTGTGGCTATCTATGTTGATGATCTGTTTGTGACAGGGACGTCACTCAGTATCATTAAACGTTTCAAGGAAGACATGTCAAGGAGGTTTGAAATGTCGGATTTGGGGAAACTAACTTATTATCTTGGCATAGAAGTTTTCCAAGGAGAGGATGGAATAAGAATCAAGCAAGAAGCATACGCTCAAGGGATTCTTATTGATGCAGGGATGGGTTCCTGCAATTCAACTCATGAACCGATGGAGCCGGGACTGAGTTTGTCGAAGGCACAAAAAGAAACAGAGATTGATGCGACTAGGTACAGAAGGACCATTGGATGTTTGCGATATCTTCTTCACACAAGACCGGATTTGTATTTTGCAGTTGGGGTGCTTAGTCGCTATATGCAGAGTCCGAGAGTGTCACATGGGCAAGCAATCAAGCATGTTCTAAGGTATTTGAAAGGAACTATGAGCTACGGGTTGTTCTTTAAGAGGGATGGATCAAGGAAGGTCACAGGGTACAGTGATAGTAGTCACAACATTGACATTGACGATGGGAGGAGCACCACGGGTCATGTCTTTTACTATGGTTCATCGCCTATCACTTGGACAACACAGAAACAGCCGACTGTTGCGTTGTCATCATGCGAGGCAGAGTTCATGGCTGCTACGGAGGCTGCAAAACAAGCGATATGGCTTAAGGAGTTGTTGAGTGAGATACTAAGCGTGAAAGGAGAGAAGATCCTGCTTAGAATCGATAATGAATCAGTCATAGCTCTAACCAAGAACCCAGTCTTTCACGGGAAAACAAAACACATGCTCGCCAAATATCATTTCATTCGGGAGTGTGTAGAGAATGATCAAATCGAAGTTGATCATGTGCCAGGAGAAGAACAGAAGGCCGACATTCTTACAAAGCCTCTAGGACGGGTTAAGTTCAAGGAAATGAGGAGTTTACTTGGAGTTGAAGAGATCAAGCTTCCCAAAGTTCATGTTGGAATTAAGGGGGAGAATGTTGGATAATTCCAACTTGAAGAACAAGCTATCTCCTAGGAAGTTGCCTTAAGAGATAGAATAGGAAAAGGAAAAGTTCCTAAAGTCTTAAGTTGTAATATGTTAATCCTAATAGGTTTAGGAAAAGATGAAACATATAAATATATGAGTCTATGGAGAGGTGTTCCATGAGACCAGAGAGACTTGAGAGATTTAGTTTTTGAGAGACTTGAGAGATGTAGCTCTGATACCAAATATAAGATCAAAGACTTGAAGAATATAAGAACACCTGTCTTATTGATTTAGAAAACTTCTCAAAAACTAAATCTCTCAAGTCTCTCTGGTCTCATGGAACACCTCTCCATAGACTCATATATTTATATGTTTCATCTTTTCCTAAACCTATTAGGATTAACATA
>NC_025689.1:10625626-10639797 GCF_000633955.1 Camelina sativa
TCAAAGACTTGAAGAATATAAGAACACCTCTCTTATTGATTTAGAAAACTTCTCAAAAACTAAATCTCTCAAGTCTCTCTGGTCTCATGGAACACCTCTCCATAGACTCATATATTTATATGTTTCATCTTTTCCTAAACCTATTAGGATTAACATATTACAACTTAAGACTTTAGGAACTTTTCCTTTTCCTATTCTATCTCTTAAGGCAACTTCCTAGGAGATAGCTTGTTCTTCAAGTTGGAATTATCCAACATATACATCACCATGTATTGATGGCTGTCCTCCCATTCCATATTCTGCATCATAATTCACATAAACAAGCTTGTAATGAAAAACAAAAACCAAAAAACACTAATTTTATTCATTAGTAAAGTACACTACACTAATATTACCTGGTGCGGCGTAGTCGATGGTTCCTCTAACACCAGCTGAGCTTAGTTGGTTATAGAAAGACTCTTGATCGAACTTGAGGAGAAGACGAGCGAGACCAAAGTCGCTAACATGGGAAATCAAATCATCGTCTAGGAGGATATTGCTTGGCTTAATATCATAATGAGCGATAGGTTCATAACAATGAACGTGAAGATAGTCCAAAACAGAAGCCACGTCAATGGCAATGTTGAGCCTTTCAAGAAGTGTCAAAGTTCTTGAGGGCCTACGAATCTCTTCTACTTCCTCTGGGTGCAGCCACATATCAAGGCTTCCATTAGGCATGAACTCATAGATGAGAGCTCTGAACTCGTTCCCTTGAAAATCAATACTCGAACAAGCCGTCAATAGTTTCACAAGATTACAATGTCGTATGTCCTTCATGGATTCACATTCTGCCATAAAGCTCTTCATTGCTCCACGTCTCTGCATGTTTAGAACTTTCACAGCAACAACTTTGTTCTCTGCAGGGAGAAAGGCTTTAAACACCGTACCAAAACTTCCTGACCCAATCATATTGCTCGAAGAGAAGCCATCAGTCGCATTTAGGATCTCTCCATAACTTATATTGTCATGTAAAACCTCCACTGTGGAAGGAGTTGGATCATTATTTTCCCGGTTCTTCTTTCTTTTTCTGAATTGACATAGAGAAAATGAAGCTACTAAGAGCAGCAAAAGCAAAGCAATGCATACGACGACCCCGATCACTATTTTCTTCGGAAGAGAGGAGGAATGCTTTGATCCCGTTGATGGTGCTTCATTGATGCATGGCTTTAGTTTGAACTCCTTGATGCCTCCACAAAGATTTTTGTTTCCAAATACTGAAACAATAGAAGCATTTCGAAAATTTCCTTCTGTTGGCACACTTCCCACCAAGTTGTTATTAGAGAGATTGAGATACACCAATGAAGAAAAGTTTGCAAGATAAGCAGGTATACTTCCGAAGAGATTATTATTGGAGAAATCAACTCTTTTAAGACCCTTTAACCCTCTTATATCCGGAATCGGTCCATCAAAATGATTACCTTGCAGCGAAAGTAATTCCATCGAGAGACAATTTCCCAAGGAGTGTGGAAGTTGTCCGGATAATTTATTACGCGCAGCAGATAGTCCGGATGTTTAAGTCCTCCAATTTCTTCTGGTAGAGTGCCGGTCAAAGAACTACCTGACATATGTAGTTCAACTAGGGATTGCATTCCCATAATTCCCTTAGGTATAGTCCCATGCAACTTATTTGGCCCAACCATTAAGTACCGTAGGGAAGTACAATTACTAAGACTTAGAGGAATGGTTCCTTCAAAGCTATTGTTTTCCAAGAATAGCACGTCCAACCGAGTGATGTTTCCTAAGAAAGATGGTATCTCTCCTGATATACTATTTGAACTGAGAGCAAATATTTCCAATTGTAGAAGCTTGCCAATAGAGGTTGGGAGTAGGCCTGCTAACTGATTTTCTTGTAACAAAAGTTTTTGTAGGCTTACCAGCTTCCCAATATCGTGAGGAATGCTTCCAGATATGAAATTTGCTCCAAGGCCTAAATCTCGGAGGTTTATGGACAGATTTGCAGTGGAGGTAGGCAAGTGACCTCCAAGCCTATTTCCACTAACGTCTAAAGTTTTCAGTTGGGTGCAGTTCGTTAAAGCACCGAGGAATTCTAAATCTCCAAACGATTGACTCCCCAAAAGATTATAAGAAAAAGACAGGATTTGCAAATTCTGTAATCTTCCCAAGCCAGGAAGAATACTTCCTATCAGATTGTTGTCATTGAGTGACAAGAGTTGAAGAGTCGAGATATTGGCAAGTGTTGCTGGAATGGCTCCTTTGAAATAATTTCTTCCCAGATGTAAAAACTGTAAGTTTGGTAGCAGCTTACCAAAATCAGGTCTCAGGCCACCCGAGAAATAATTAGCCTCTAAGTATAAATACTCAAGCGACGATAAATTGTATAGTGCAGGAGGGAAAACACCAGAGAAGTTGTTCTCTGCTAAAACAAGAAAGAACATGTGAGTCAATCTAGCTATATCACCCGGAATTTCTCCTTCTAGATAGTTAGCCGCAAAGTTAACTTGCATGATTGATGTCAAGTTTCCTATAGAGGCAGGGAGCTTCCCTTTCAAGTTGTTTTTAGCAAGAGATACAAAGACAAGCTTCGTCAATGACCCTAGCTCTAAAGGAACACTTCCTTCAAGATGATTTGAGTGCAAACGAAGTTGCAACAATCTAGAGCAGTTAAATACATTTACTGGAATCTCTCCTCCAAGATTATTAAAGCTCATATCCAAGTACTCAAGTCTAAACAAATTTCCCACCTCGTGAGGGATGGTACCACCGAAAGAGTTATCAGAGAGATTAAGTGATATGAGAAATGAAAGATTACCAATAGATGCTGATATCACTCCGCCCAACTGGAACCCTGTGAGGTTCAAACCGGTAACTCTCTTGTGTTTGAGGCCGCATGTAACTCCTTTCCAGTTGTAGAGAGGGGAAGAGTTATTCCATGAGGACAAAACAACTCTTCTTTCTTCAGCAACTTGAGACTTGAAGTCGACCAAAGCTTTCTTATCACTTTCATCGGTAAAACCATATGCTCCAAGTAACATGAGAGCACTGAAAGAAAATAAGAGAAACAAAACCATGCTTGTCATTTTTTGTTTTTTTTTTGGGTTAAAAATCACTCGTGTGCTTCTCAAATTTTGCAGGAAAGTGAATATATATGAGAGGAAGCAAATGCAAAATTTCTTCTTCTTATTGCTGTCGAAATATACCGGCTGACAAGTCACAACCACATATAATAGTTGCAAGACTTTTCCAAAATCTCGTGAACTTATAGTAAACCTTCTTTGTCGTCTGAGTCAAGTCTACCACTAGTCTCGTGCCTTGTTAATTGTTATACTTCCAAACAGTGCATCCGCCCCATATTGCTCTCAAGAAATAGGGCCCATAACTTTTTTTAAAGAAATGTGAGATTCTTTTTAGCCATTAAACTTTTAAAAACAAATTTTAATCTAAAAACAAAGAAAATTAATTTAACAGACAAAGGGTTCATTTGCGCTTCAAGTTACGTGTTCAAAGGGTTCATTTGCATATGAGGCGAAGCTAGTAAATTCCTTTATCGTGTTGTCATGGTAATGCAACCTTAAAGAAATAAGGGACATAAATACACTTGCTCACAAGCACACATAGAAAACTACTCCACAAGACTTTTCAAAATTCCCGTGGACTTGTAGTCAACCTACTTGTCGCCTAACTTAAGTATCCCACTAGCTAGTTGCTAGTATCGTGTCTTGCATGTTATATAGGGCATTAGATTTGTGCATTAAGATTTAAGATGGTTCATCGAGATGAATAAAATTGCTTTTCTCCCAAAATAAACAACATTTAGATAAATCATTTAATTATAGGCAAAAAAAAAAGAATCATTTGAATGAGTTTTGTAAACTCATGCAAAAATTTTGAAACTATATGGCTGAGTCGAATCGAATCATCTGGCCTGGAGATAGATCAATCAAAAATAGAAACTGTGATTCTCCTCTTTGTTTCTCTGTTATATTCTTATCATTTCCAACAAGGAAATGTTTAATTCAATTTATACAGTCATCATTCATCAAGTGCTTCGCCAGTTGGCCGAGTGAGGGCATGATTAGGATGTTCTTATTTTTATTCTTCTAAAATCGTGGCCGAGATATTTGGTGAATTCCGATTTTCGTATAACTGAATTGAGATTTGTGAGGGTCACGTCGGTTAGAGTTAAGACGAACACTCTTTGGGTGTCAACTCAAAGTGTTCTTCTCATGTCCACGTGTAAAGGCAAAGAGTCTTTTGGGGCTTCCACGTGTTCTTATCATGTCTACGTGTTAAGCGTGTCAATGTTGTTCGGTTTTCCTCTTCTTCTGATTATCTGTGAATGCTACTCGATTTTGTCTTACTTTCTCTTGTCTTTTTCTTCTTCTGATGTCTAGTGTTGTTCGGTTTTGTCTGTACTTTTTCTCTTGGACATAAACCTGAAAAAGAGACGACAAGAGTTGAGAGAGACTAACAGAAAAGTTATACAAGCAACCGTGAAGCACAACGCACCACTTTTCTATTCTCCTCCGGGAGTGTACCTTGCGATGGCTTTGATTTTGCTGAGTCCGATTGGTAGTGCTAGCTACGTTTTCAACAGTCATTTCCCTGCATTGAATCAACAAATAAGAAAAACTATAACAAGAGACACGTGAATGTCAACTACCTTTATACATTTTTCTGGTTACTTCCATTGGTTTGAGACAATGCTGGTGCCTTGTCGAGTTCCACTTCAGTAGCACCTTATTGTTCAACAAACAAAAAAACAAAACAAAAAGATTACTGGTTGAGGGAGATAGATAAACTTGAAACAGAAAAATAAATGTAAAGAAAAGCAGAGAGGATTTTGAGATGACTTACAGAACAATAAGAAGAGGTTATTTTCCATCAATTGGGGCATAGTTCAGCATCATCCCTAATATTATTAACAGGAAGAAAGAGTGAACCTCCATATATCTCCATCATCTAGAAGCGAAGTATCTTGTTGAGTATCTTGTTGGAAACCAAAAAAAATCTCAGACTCACTTATGGATGGAGAACTACTGAAGCGAAGTATCTTGTTGAGTAATGAGACGACTTGCCTGACTTGTTCGGAAAAAGTAATAAAGTCTTTGCGTCGACGACTGAGCTGTCTTTGCGTCGACGACTGAGCTTCTTCTCTCCTCCGGTGATGAGTTGTTTATGTGGAGAGATGTTTCACAGAATCTCCAAAAGAAACAAACCCATTAATTAAGATCTTATCTATGAAATAAAAGTCATATTTAAGAAAGCAAAACACTCAGATGAAGAAACACAAGAATGTATACCTTTTTTGTCATTGTGGAGTTTCTGGCCAAATCAGATGAGAGTTGAAGCAATACCACGAAAACAACGTCTTTTTCTGATCATCACCTGCAAAGACACGAAAACAAATACTTCCACCAGATGCTATTACGTACTCATCATATATATATATAAAGAGTGAACCATATATAAACTGCTTGGAGGACTTCTGACAAGGCCGCTATCTTGATAAAAGCAATATACCTCTATGTTTGACGTTGTTACCGTTGGGGGAAGGTTTGCTTTTGTTTGGTTCAGAATGTTCTTCAATCTTCAAATCAAAGCATATATCCGATCTGCATAGAAGAAGCTTCGTTAAAACAACCAGCCTAAATGAAAACAAATTCGGGGAAGCGGACAAGACAAAGACCTATATTGTAATAACACGCCGGCGCCCGTTTTTGTTCTGAATCTACTTCGTACGTCCTTGAAAAAATCTGAGTCATGTTCCTGGTTGGAACACGAACACAGACACAGACCTGATTCGTTTCACCCAAAACGAAACACAAACTCATTAATTAAGATCCCATACACAAAAACGAAACTCTTCTTTCAAAAGCAAAACATCGGCAAATCGATTAATACCTCTGACTTGTTTTGCTCTCTTGTCGCCTTTGCTGAATCAGATTGGTAGTGGTAGCTACGTTTTTAACACTCATTGCCCTGCAGTTATAAGAATCAACACATTAAAAACAAAAAAAACTATAACAAGAGGAACGTCGCCGACAAGACAAAGACCTAGATTAGCTTTTAATCAAGTTTGATGTTGTTTTACTGTAAGAACACGCCGGCGACCGTTTTTGTGTTCTGAGACAAGAAAGCATCGTCCGTCCTGGCTGGAACACGAACACAAAGACCTGTTTTGTCTCACCCAAAAGAAAACAGTAAGTTCTCGCAAATGAAATTAAACAGAAACAACATTAAAAGAAAGGGAACAAGAGAGAGAACCTTCCAAAGATCCAGCTAGCTGAGGCCCAATTTAGGCAATTGGGAGAACCTCCGGCAGTTATCAAGAATTTACCTCCAAGATACTAGTAGCCTTGTCAACTGAACAAAGTTTACCGCACCTTTGCTTCCCAAAATCAAATGCAACACGAGCAATGTGATCAACCTAAGCAGAATCAGAAACAAGAATGCAATTGAGCAACTCCTACATTAACCAGACGTCAAATAGTTTTCCAGCATAATTAAATATCTAGTAAATGCGAACATGATACCTCACTTGCATAATAGGACATGGTACAAAAGCGAACTTCCTCACCTTGTCCAGTAAGCTCCCGGATGAATGATCAAAAGGTTAAACTGCTTATTAGCTCGCTTAACAGTTCGTGCTCTTCCGAGTATCTGATATTGCATTACAGTTTATAAATAATCAAATAAATATAATCTGCGATTTAAAGCAACTTGCTGACTTAAAGATTGGCAAATCAAAGTGGACGAGAAAGGAAGACGTATTGAGCCAAAGACACCTATAACAAGAAGAAACAGTTTGGTACCTTTTTGGTTCTGAATCTTCTTCATTCTTCAAACTCATAGCATATCACCCATCTGCACAAGAATAGAGAATTAGAAGAAGCTTCCGTAATATATTTTACTTAGCTTCAAGCTTTTCATGCAAACCTGCAAAACGAAACAAAACCTGAGATTCTTGTTACAGTGTTGGTTAAAAAACAAAAAACAAATAAAACACAATATACTTGCTTCTAAATAAAACACAATATACTTCCTTCTGGACTCGATTCTTTAGTACGCATATCTTTAACTCATCACTCGGACCTGCAACCAAAACCATCAATGGTATTAAAGAAAAAACTCATCAATCACTAGAATCAGTTCTAAATTTGGCACTGCAGTCTGAAGTATGAAATTGTTCTTTTCATACTTTTTACTCAGCCTAACAAAACATAACTCAAAAACGTTACTCTGAAAAACAATTTACTGAAAATTGTGTTTTCTCATACCTTAAACTTAGCTTCAAGCTTTTTTTAAACACATCCAATTTATGCAATAAACCCTGAGATTCTTGTTACACTGTTGATTAAAAAAAAAACAGAAACAAATAAAACACGATATACCTGCTTCTTGACTCCATTTAAACAGACCCATAGCATATCTCCGATCTGCACAAAAACAGAGAATTGGAAGAATCTTCCTTAATGTATTTTTCTAAGTCTGAATTAAACAACCAGCTTGGTTAAAAAAAAAATCTGAGATTATACAAAAATGATTTTTTATCATACCTTATACTTAGCGTCAAACTTTTCAGGCAAACCTGCAAAACGAAACATAATCTTGAAATTATTGTTATACTGTTGATAAAACAAAAACTAAAAGAAACAAATAGAACAATGTACCTGCTTCTTGACTCCCATTTAAAAAGAAGAATCAGTTTGACGTTGTTACCTTATTGGTTACGAATCTTCTTCATTCTTCATGCAAACCTGCAAAACGAAACATAAACCTGAGATTCTTGTTACACTGTTGATAAAACAAAAACTAAAAGAAACAAATAGAACAATGTACCTGCTTCTTGACTACATCACAGGCCGTGCTCTTCGAGTATCTGAAAATTGCATTACGATTTATAAGTTAACAATAGACCTGCTTCTGGACTCCATTTAGCTCAGTAAAATCAAGGGTTTTGAACTGAATTCTGGTGCCTTGTCGCCGAGTTTCCACTTGACTAGTACCTTGTTGTTCAACAAAAAAAAAAAAAGAAAAAAGAATCATTGGCTGAGGGAGATAGAAACACTTGAAACAGAACAAAATAAAGAAAAGATCAGGATTTTGACATGACTTACAGTGAAGAGGATTTCAACATCATTTGGGTCCACGATTCAGCATCATCACTAATAATATCTTCATCATCTACAGAAGCAAAAACAGTAAAAAAAGAAATCTCAGTCTCACATATATATGGATGGGGAACTGAAACGAATGTATTGAGTGATTGTGAGTAATATGGAGTCTGGCTTGAGTTGACGATTGAACTTCATCACTCTACCAAAGGATTGAAGTAGTTCCTTACAAGTCACAACACCAGGATCACTTGTCATGTCAGAATTGGAACTAGCAGGAAGCCTATCACTGAAAAAGAAAGACAACCAATAATGTAAAAAACATACAAGTATTAGACAATAAGGTAATTAACATTCTAAAGCTTTGACTCAAAGTGCTAGACCTCCAGAGACGCATCATGACAGCTCAACCAAACCACAGATTACCGTCCTGACAACAAGAGACTTACAAGATAAGTCCTCTCCCTCTCAGTGATAATCCTTGATGCTTTCGTACGTCCTTGGAGAAGTATGGGTCATTGTCCTGGTTTGGGAACACCCAGCCACAGACACAAACCTGTATAGTCGTTTCACCAGGAAAAAGAAAAGAACAAACCCATTAGTTAATTAAGATACAAGATCCCCATATAATACAAGAACGAACTACTCTTATTTCAAAAGCAAAACATTGACACCACCTCTGTAATTATAATAGCAGAATGAAAAGTTTCGATAGGGTTTAGAAAGATACCTCTGGTAGTGCTAGCTACGTTTTTAACCCTAATCCTGCACTCCTGCAGTGAAAAGAAGCAACACATTAGAAAGAAAGAAAAAAAAAACTATAACAAGAAGAACAACGCCGAGAAGACAAAAGACCTATCTATTACCTTTTGTTTTGTAATTGATTAGTTTGAGTCACCGAACACGCACACCAGCGACCGTGTTTGTTCTGAGTCGAATCAAATCATCGTCAGTCCTCGTGTCCACGAACACACAAGACCTGTTTCAGTTTCACCCAAAAAAGAGAAACAAGCCCTAAAATTTTCCAGAAGCAAAAAATAAATATTCATACGAAAAATTAAATTGAAACACAAAACGATACCTCCTCGGACTTGTTCTTCAGGTGATTATTAATATAATAAGAGGAGACCAAGTTGTCTCTAACTAAGCCCTAAATAATTCATTCATGTATAAAAATATAAAAAAACATTGTTAATCGCAAATGTGACGGATCATTGTGGGGATGCCAGTCTGTGACTACACTTCTTTTGGGAGAAAAAAAAGTGAAGAGGTTACATATTCAAATGTTTCAAGGAACAATGAGGCAGGTCTACTACCTAGTAACTGCATCTGTTTGGACTACATAGTAAAGAGTTACTGTCAATCTTAGTAATAATACCTGTACTCACACTTTCTATCGCTACACTAAGCCATATTTCTGCATACATTTGAATAATTTAAAGGTTAAGACTTTACCAAGACAAAATAGGCAAGTAGGTTGCTCTATCGGACCAGCAGCACAAGGCTGTACTAGATCCACTGAACATCTAAAGTAAAAAGCATTCGACATATAATCATCCTGCGCAGAGTTAGATGTATCTTTAAAAGACTGCCTTTTCTTCTCCAAGTCCGTATTTCAGAAGCATTGTAGCGCTGAGCATGGTTGCCAATTGGTTCGTCTTATCCTGGAAATTCAAATAATAGAGAAGTTGTGCACTTTATTTTTGGGGGCATGGAAGTAGTTTTTATATAAGGGAACAAAAGCCGTGTTTGTTTGAAGAATAAAGTTAGAACCTGTCAAGCAATATCAGGTGCAGAACCATGTAAAGGTTCAAAGAGTCCAGGTCGCTGTATTAAGCATGAAGCCATGAAGGGGTTTATGTTTAGACAAGATCATACTACTGCATAGTAAATCAGATTGTTTTATATTATACCGAATCACTGAGACTAGAAGATGGCAGCATTCCAATGTTTCATGTGATTCATTGAAGCTTCACCGGATAATAATATATCACCTAATTTGTTGTTTGTAGCAATGGTGTAAACTGCACATATGAAATAATCGACCCATTGTATCCATTGTAAGTATTTACACAATTTCCAAACCGTTATCAACGCTGACTAGTTTGGCAAATACATGTACCTGTTTGGGGTCACGAACAAGCTGCATCGCAGCATTGTCAACATCAACATATTCAGAGGCTAGTGTTGTTACTCGTTCCATCCATTAAAAAGTGGCCTGCAGAGGAAAATATTGCATTGGCATCAGTGAGCAATTTTATCAATCTGAGGAACATAAAAACTGCTTTAAAATATTAGTCCGTAGTACTTAACAATCTATCCACGGAAATCTGTATCTGAGATTTTCAATCTGCATAAACCTCACTGTTAAACACAACTTCTTCGCCATTTTCATTGGTCTTTATGCCCCTTGGCTCTACAAAACAAATACCTTATCGTGAGACATCATATCTAAAGAAACTGTCCCACTACATAACGAGAAAGACAAGAACTACAATCAGTTTTAAAATTTAAACTGACCTCGTGTAAGATCTTTTACAATATTTAAGATCAACACCTTCTGCTACCTCTCTCTTCAAGGCGGAAGCATCCACTAACTGTATAAAAACAAAACAAAAATTTGAAGTTCACACAAGAAACAAAGTTCTGACTACCAAGAATTTATGAGATTAGGCTGAGGATGGTTACCTATGGCACAACTGTAGCAGGTCTCAGATTTGCAAAGACTTTAAGACCTGCACGAAGCTGAAGTATCCCCTTCACGAAGCTGAAGTATCCCCTTCTCACGCCTCAAATGCTTTTCACTGTTATCCCACTTGTACCTTAAATCATACCAAACATGAAAATATGAGAAACTGTATTTCCCAAAAAAATTTAGAGCCAACAACATAGGTTGGGACAAGAGAGAAGACCCAGAGAAGCACTACATCTGATTCTTTTGCAGCTGCGATGGTCTCCTCCGGAAAGGGAACTCCCAGAGCAGCTCTTCCAATAGGCATCTCCCGTAAGCTAAATTCCAGTCCTAATATAGAGCAAAGACGCAATGTCTTAGACATTTCAGTGGCTAAGAAATAACCATTTTGATTACAACCAAATAACCCCACCCACGATTCTAAATCCCTTTCTTCAGAAAAAAAAACAATCTCGCCAAATTCTAATACTAACATCTTTCAATTTCTAATACAAATTCTAAGCAGAAAACAGTAAGTTCTCGCAAATGAGACTAAACAGCAACAACATTAAGAGAAAGGGAACAAGAGAGAGAGACCCTTCCAATGATCCAGCTCGCTGAAGCACATTTTTGGTAATTGGGAGAACCTCTGGCCACGACATCAGAAAGAATATCAGCAAAAATCATCCCAGTCAGAATGAGAATGGTATCGAACTGGGACATAACAAAGTTAAAATGCATTTTGTAAATCATGGCAGTTAATACATGAGGAGCTGGAAAAAGTGTTCCAGATAGGACTGGCTTTCAGAAAGAAAAAAAACCTGCCGAACAAGATCCATCATAGCAGTGTCAATCAAGAGATGACTCGCTTCAACCTCAGTATACTCTGAAGCCATTGATATGACTATTTTCCTCCACAACAGCGATCCCTGCACCCAAAGAAATTTCAGAAAGAAAAAAACATGAGTTCTGGATCTATCACAATAGTTTCTAATTTAGCTGGAAGTTTTATACTTGTATGCAGTTATCAAGAATTTACCTCCAAGATAGTTGTAGCCTTGTCAACTGAACAAAGTTTACCGCACCTTTGCTTCCCAAAATCAAATGCAACACAAGCAATGTGATCAACCTAAGCAGAATCAGAAACAAGAATGCAATTGAGCAACTCCTACATTAACCAGACGTCAAATACTTTTCCAGCAAAATTAAAAGTCTAGTAAATGCGAAAACATGATACCTCTCTTGCAGACGTATTGAGTGAAAGACATCTATAACTAGAAAATTTGATGTTGTTACTCAGTCACAATCTTCTTCATTCTTCAAACCTATGGCATATCTCAGTCACATTCCATCTAAAAAACCAAAAATAAATAAATTTAAACAGCAGCATGTCGGAATTTCTTGTCAATGCTCGCTTACGTAGGTTATGGACAAGTAAAATAGCAGCATGTTGGAATTCAATCAAAATATAATTCCAAGAAGAAACAAAAGAAGATGCGAGAAAAGTTAAGAGGAATCATAGAGTTTCAATAGTTTATTACCTGTGGAAGGGAATTGTTGGCATGAAGCAATGACTGGTACCTTTTTGTTCACATGCCTTGTCGAGTTCCACTTCAGTAGCACCTTGTTTTTCAACAGAAAAGAAAAGGAAAGGATCATCGGTTGAGGGAGATGGATAAACTTGAAACAGAACAAAATAAATAATAGCAGAGAGGATTTTGAGATGACTTACAGTGCAAGAAGAGGGGATTTCCACCGTTTGGGTGACATCATCCCTAACATTAATGAGAAGAAACTGAACCTCCATCATCTAGAGAAGCAACAAAACCAAAAATCTCAGTCTAACTTATGGATGGGGATCTGAAGCAAACGTATGGAATGATTGTGAGTAATGGAACGACTTCCCTGACTTGTTCGAACAACATGGAGTCTTAGCCTCAACGATTAAGCTTCTTCTCCCGGGTGATGAGTTGTTTTTTGTAGAGAGCTGTTTCATAGAATCTAGAAAAAGAAACGAACCCATCAATTAAGATCCCATATAAAAAACAACACTCTTATTTAAATACCAAAAACATTCGGATGAGAGTTGAAGAAAAACCAAGAATAGTTACCTTTTTCTGGTTGTAGAGTTTCTCGTCAACTCAGATGAGAGCTGAAGACGTCCTGAAAAAAACGTCCTCTTCTGTTCATCACCTGCAAAGACAAGAAAAAATATACTTCCACCAGATATTACTCATCAACAATGCTTGGTTGAAGGATAAAACTTGCAACAGAAGAAAATAAAATCAAGATAAGGATCTAAAGTTTACTTACAGAGGTTTTATCCGTTGTTGTTGTTGACTTGTTTTGTTGTTGTCGTTGAGAGAATCAACATGCTGAGGAGGAAAGATTTTCAGTTATGCAGAGTGAGATTACAAGTGAAACATGCTGTTTTTGTAACAATTTGGCTCACCTGTCTTTATGTTGCATCATCTAGCTTTTGCCTTTTGAGAGCTCTATTTTCCTGAATCAGTTTTGTAGAGCTGGCTATGATTTCCTGCAGTGAGGCAATAAATGGGCAGAACACTATTACTAAAGGAACGTGAAACCAGATTTGGGTATCAGAATCGTTATTAATTAAGACTATAATCTCTGATGGAAGGTATTTACCTTGAATTATGGCAGACGTGGTGTACTTCTTTGTGGTGCAGGCAAAAGCTGGAGTTGTAGAGTGAAGAGCTTGCTGATTTTAAAACAATAACTGACTCACCTGTCATCTAGCTTTTCCCTTGTGATGGCTTAGATTTTGATGACTCAGAATGGTAGTGCTAAATAAGTATTAAACACTCGTTTACCTGCAGTTAAAGGAATCTACACATTAAAATAAACTATAACAAGAGGAACTTGAGACACAATTGGGGTATCAGAATGGTTATTAAGAATGTCAACTACCTTTATGCATTTTTCTGATTACTGCCTTTGGCTTGAGTCAGTTCTGGTGCCTTGTCGAGTTACACTTTAGTAGCACCTTGTTGTTAAAAAAAAAAAAAGATTACTGGTGAAGGGAGATAGATAAACTTGAAACATAATAAAATAAAGAAAAGCAGAGGATTATGAGATGACTTACAGAACAAGAAGAGTGAACCCCCATATATCTCCAATTTCTAGAGAAGCAGCAAACAAGGAAACTAAAAAAGTCTCAGTCTCACTTATGGGAGGGGAACTACTGAAACAAATGTATTGAGTGATTTTGTTGAGTAATGGAACGACTTGCCTGAATTGTTGGGAAAAGCAATGGAGTCTTTGCGTCGACGACTGAGCTTCTTCTCTCCTCCGGTGATGAGTTGTTTTATGTGGAGAGATGTTTCACAGAATCTCCAAAATAAACAAACCCATTAATTAAGATC
>NC_025689.1:10640604-10641500 GCF_000633955.1 Camelina sativa
AATGGAGTCTTTGCGTCGACGACTGAGCTTCTTCTCTCCTCCGGTGATGAGTTGTTTTATGTGGAGAGATGTTTCACAGAATCTCCAAAATAAACAAACCCATTAATTAAGATCTTATCTACGAAACAAAAGTCAAATTTAAGAAAGCAAAACACTCGGATAAAGAAACACACAGTAAACCCCAAGAATGTATACCTTTTTTATTGTTGTGGAGTTTCTCGTCAAATCAGATGAGAGTTGAAGACGCCATGTCCTCTGAACATCCATCACTTGCAAAGACAAGAGCAATGTGATCAACCTAAGTAGAATCAGAAAACAAGAATGATATCGAGCAACTCCTACATTAACTAGATGTCAAATACTATTCCAGCAAAATTAAAAGTCTAGTAAATGCGTAAACATGATATCGAGCAACTCCTACATTAACCAGACGTCAAATACTTTTCCAGCAAAATTAAAAGTCTAGTAAATGCGAAAACATGATACCTCACTTGCAGAATAGGACTCAGTACAAAAGCAAACTTCCTCACCTATATTTGTGGTAAAGCCCTGAGGATGCCCATTGCAAATACCTATATTCAACAAAGAAAGACACAATCTTTGACAATTTGATAACCACAACAAATGAAAACAACTTAATACTGACCTCCAGTAAGCTCCCGGATGAATGATCAAAAGGTTAAACTAAACTGGTTCTTGATTCCCGCTTAACAGATTGTGCTCTTCCGAGTATCTGAAATTGCATTACAGTTTATAAATAATCAAATAAATATAATCTGCGATTTAAAGCAACTTGTTGACTTAAAGATTGGCAAATCAAAGTGGACGAGAAAGGAAGACGTATTGAGCCAAAGACACCTATAACAAGAAGAAGCAGTTTGATATTGTTACCTTTT
>NC_025689.1:10642242-10709781 GCF_000633955.1 Camelina sativa
TAAACTGGTTCTTGATTCCCGCTTAACAGATTGTGCTCTTCCGAGTATCTGAAATTGCATTACAGTTTATAAATAATCAAATAAATATAATCTGCGATTTAAAGCAACTTGTTGACTTAAAGATTGGCAAATCAAAGTGGACGAGAAAGGAAGACGTATTGAGCCAAAGACACCTATAACAAGAAGAAGCAGTTTGATATTGTTACCTTTTCTGGTTCTGAATCTTCTTCTTTCTTCAAACCCATAGCATATCACCCATCTGCACAAAAATAGAAAATTAGAAGAATCTTCCTTAATACATTTTACTAAATCTTAATTATAAAAAATCAGCCTTAACGAAAACAAAATCTGAGATTATACTGGAAAATGTTTTTTTCATACCTTATACTTAGCTTCAAGCTTTTTTTCCAAACCTGCAAAGCGAAACAAAACCTGAGATTCTTGTTACACTGTTGGTTAAAAAACAAGAAACAAATAAAACACAATATACTTGCTTCTGGACTCGATTCTTTAGTACGCATATCTTAACTCATCACTCAGACCTGCAACCAAAACCATCAATGGTATTAAGAAAAAACTCATCAATCACTAGAATCAGTTCTGGATTTGGCACTGGAGTCTGAAGTGTGAAATTGTTCTTTTCATACCTTTTACTCAGCCTAACAAAATATAACTCAAAAACGTTACTGTGAAGAGCTCTGAAAAATAATTTACTGGGAAATTGTGTGTTTTCATAACTTAAACTTACCTTCAAGCTTTTTTCAAACACATCCAATTTATGCAAACCTGCAAAACGAAATATAAACCTGAGATTCTTGTTACACTGTTGATTAAAAAAAGCCAGAAACAAATAAAACACGATATACCTGCTTCTTGACTCCATTTAAAAAGAAGAATCAGTTTGACGTTGTTGCCTTATTGGTTACGAATCTTCTTCATTCTTCATGCAAACCTGCAAAACGAAACATAAACCTGAGATTCTTGTTATACTGTTGATAAAACAAAAACAAATAGAACAATGTACCTGCCTCTTGACTCCATCACAGGCCGTGCTCTTCCACTTGAGTAGTACCTTGTTGTTCAACCAAGAAAAAAAAGAAAAAAGGATCATTGGCTGGGGGAGATAGAAAAACTTGAAACATAAGAAAATAAAGAAAAGCAGAGGATTTTGAGATGACTTACAGTGAAGAGGATTCTACCATCATTTGGGTCCACGAGTTCAGCATCATCCCTAATAATATTTCCATCATCTAGAGAAGCACAAGCAGGAAAACAAAACCAATTAAAAAAAAAGATATCTCAGTCTCACATATGGATGAACAAAAACGAAACTTTTGAGCGATTGTGAGTAACGAGTCTGACTTGCCTGACTTGACAATTGAGCTTCTTCTCTCTACCAAAAGAAGCAAGTAGTTCCTTACAAGTCACAACACCAGGATCACTTGTCATGTAAGAATTGGAACTAGCAGGAAGCCTATCACTGAAAAAGAAAGACAACCAATAATGTAAAAACATATGGATGGGGAACTGAAACGAATGCTTTGAGTGATTCTCAACAACGAGTCTGACTTGCCTGACTTGACGATTGAGTGAGTCTGACTTCTCTCTACCAAAAAGAAGTACGTAGCTCCTTACAAGTCACAACACCAGGATCACTTGTAATGTAAGAATTGGAACTAGCAGGAAGCCTATGACTGAAAAAGAAAGACAACCAATAATGTAAAAAACATACAAGTATGAGACAATAAGATAATTAAGTGTTCTAAACTTCGTACCTGGGGGCAGAAGCAGTCTCTTGTCATTGGCATTTTAAAGTTTCGACTAACAACATGATAGAAGCTAAGAAGACGAGGATAGATAAAGATCAACTGGGCTCAAAGTGCTAAACCTCCAAAGACGCATCATGACAGCTCAACCAAGATCACCGTCATGACAACAACATACTTACAAGATAAGTCCCCTCCCTATGAGTGATAAACCTTGATGCTTTCGTACGTCCTTGAAAAATTATGATTCATCGTCCTGGTTTGGAACACACAGCCACAGACACAAACCTGTATCGCCATTTCACCAGGCAAAAGAAGAAAGGAACAAACAATTAGTTAATTAAGATCCCCATATAATACCAGAACGAAACTCTTACTTCAAAAGCAAAACATCAATACCACCTATGTAATTATAATAGCAGAACAATTTAAAATTCCCAATATAATACAAAAGTGAAACTCTTATTTTAAAAGCAAAAAAATTCACACGAAAATCAAATATGTAGATTCATAGGTTTAGAAGCAAACGAGAAGATACCTCTGACTTGTTCAGGCCTGTTTACTCTCTCGTCACTTTAACACTGTTATCGGTCTTAAAATTGATAAATACTTCAAGAGCCGCACGAACCTGCAACAAAAATCCTAACTACAGATGAATCCAAAATACAAATATAATATTGTCAAGAAAAAAAATTAGAATGAAAGTTCCGAGACCATCCAACAGCTCCGAGAAGAGCATCATCTGATTGCTTTGCTATGAACCTTCTTGCTTTAAAACACAGATTCTACATTGTGTTTTCTTTGTTTCTTGTTTTTCTTTCTATCAACAGTGTAACAAGAATCTCAGGTTTATGACTCAATACATCTTCCGTTCTCGTCCACTTCGATTTTCCCAATTCTGCACAAAAATAAAGAATTAGAAGAAGCTTCAATACGATGATTGAAGGAAGAAGAAGGTTCATAGCAAAGCTCTCTCTCTCGTCCACTTCGATTTCCCAATCTTTAAGTCAGTAAGTTGCTTTAAAACACAGATTCTACTTTATTTCAATTCTTATAAACTGTAATGCATTTTCAGACACCATTTAGCTCTCTTCGAGTATCTGAAAATGCATTACAGTTTATAAGAATTGAAATAAAGTAGAATCTGTGTTTTAAAGCAACTTACTGACTTAAAGATTGGGAAATCGAAGTGGACGAGAACGGAAGATGTATTGAGTCAAAGACACCTATAACAAGAAGAATCAGTTTGATGTTTTACCTTTTTGGTTCTGAATCTTCAAACCATAGCATATCTCCAATCTGCACAAAAATAAAGAATTAGAAGAAGCTTCCTTAATATATTTTTTAAAAGTCTGAATTATAACAACCAGCATTAGTGAATAATGGAACATGTTTTTTCATACCTTATACTTAGCTTCAAGCTTTTTAAGCAAACCTGCAAAACGAAACCTAAACCTGAGATTCTTGTTACATACTTGAATAAAAAAACAAAAGACGAAAATAAATAAAACACAATGTACCTGCTTCTGGATTCCATTTAGCTCAGTAAAATCAAGGGTTTTGTTCTGAATTATGGTACCTTGTTGTTCAAAAAAAAAAAAAGAAACAAAAAGGATCATTGGTTGAGGGAGATAGATAAACTTGAAACAGAAGAAATTAGAGAAAATCAGAGGATTTTGAGATGACTTACGGTGAAGAGAATTCTACCATCATTTGGGTCCACGAGTTTAGCATCATCCTTGATAATATCTCCATCATCTAGAGAAGCACAAGCAGGAAAACAAAATTCTCAGTCTCTCATATGGATGGGAAGTAATGAGTCTGACTGGCCTGACTTGACGATTGAGCTTCATCTCTCTACCAAAAGATTGAAGTAGTTCACAACACCAGGATCACTTGTCATGTAAGAATTGGAACTAGCAGGAAGCTGATCACAGAAAAAGAAAAACAAACCAATAATGTAAAAAAACATATTAAGTATTAAGACATTAGTGTTCTAAAATTCATATCTGGGGGCAGAAGCAGTCTCTTGTCATTGGCATTTTAAAGCATCGACTAACAACATGATAGAAGCTAAGAAGACGACGATAGATAAAGAGATCAATTGGGCTCAAAGTGCTAAACCTCCAGAGACGCATCATCACAGCTCAACCAAACCACACATCACCGTCCTGACAACAAACTTACCAGATAAGTCCCCTCCCTCTTAGTGGTAAACCTATAGAACACACAGCCACAGTCACAAACCTGTATCGTCGTTTCACCAGGCAAAATAAAGAAAGAAAGAAAGGAACAAACACATTAGTTAAATAAGATACAAGAAGGAACTACTCTTATTTCAAAAGCTAAACAACGACACCACCTCTGTAATTAGAGAGATACCTCTGACTTGTTTTGGGTCTATCTCTCTCTTTCGTCGCCTTGTGATCGCTACGTTATTAACCCTAACCCTGCAGTGAAAAGAATCAATTCATTAGAAAGAAAGAAAGAAAGAAGAAAAAGAAGAAAAAAACGATTAAAGAAGAACAACGCCGATAAGACAAAGATCTTTTATTTTGTAATCGATCAGTTTGAGTCACCGAACACGCACGCACGCCGGCGACCGTGTTTGTTCTGAGTCGAATCAAATCATCGTCTCAGTCCTCGTCCACGAACACGCAAGAGTCAAGACCTGTTTCAGTTTCACCCAAAAATAGAAACAAACCCTAAAAATTTCCAAAAGCAAAAAAAATAAACATTCACACGAAAATTTAAATTGAAGAAGAACACGAAACGATACGTCGATACCTCCTCTGACTTGTTCTTCAGGTCCGCTTGCTCTCTCTCTCTCCGCCGTTAGGATCGAACGGTCTCTCTCTCTCTCTCGCCGCCGTTAGGATCGATCGGTCTCTGTCTCTCTCGCCGCCGTTAGGATCGAACGGTCTCTCTCTCTCTGCCTCACCGCCGTTAGAATCGAACGATCTCTCTCTCGCACTCCCTCTCTCTCTCTCTCTCTCTCTCTCTCTCTCTCTCTCTCTCTCTCTCTAAACTGATTTTGATTTCTCCAGGAGACTGGTGGAGCGTCAGAGAGTGTTTATAAAACGGTCAAAAAAAAACGGTCAGAAAAAAAACAAACGGTCAAAAAAAAACAAACGATAAAAAAAAAAACAGTCCAAACCCAGAAAAAAAAAAGGGAAAATTATAAATAAAAGAGCTTTTTCCAAAAATTTGTCCATCTACACTATTTTTTTAAAAGTTTGGTTAAATAGGTTTTATAATATAAAATTAGTCAATTATGCCCTTAATTGTTTTTTCAGATATATTTTGTTGATTTTTTGTCTCCTGAAATTAAAAAACATCAATTAATCGGTTTTTTGGGCTTCATCGAGTGGACCTAAATTGTTGTGTTTTGGGTTTTGACAAATAAGGGAAATTGATCGATTGGAAACCAATTAAGGTTAATTTTTTTTTCCCAAAAGGGCTAATCTCGACAAACCCTTCCGCCGTATCTCACCATCGTCACCATCTCGTCGTCACCATTTCACCGTCGTCTCTCACCATCGTCACCATCTCACCGTCGTCTCTCTCCATCTTGACCATCTCACCGTCGTCTTTCTCCATCGTCACCATCTCTCTCCATCTTCACCATCTTCCGCCAATTTGATTTCTTCACCGTCTTCCGCCGTCTATCCATCTTCACTGTCTTCCGCCTTCTATCCATCTGCTTCTTAGTCGTTTTGGTGGTCTCCTCTTCACTATCTCAAGGTCAATCCGGTTGAATTTCTCTTCTCCATTGCTCCTTGTCGATCGAATTGGGTAAGTTAATTTGTGTTTTTTTTTTGCATGTTTAAATTTTGTCCTTGTTTAATCTCGATTTCAATCTAGAATTGTCCAATGATAAGTAAATTATCAAATTTTCAGTTTGGATTTCTCTTAATCATGACTCCATGTTTATCGAATTTGGTATGTTTAATTGTGGAATTGTTTTGGTAATTTTTAACTTTTATTCTTTTGTAATCTCTATTTCAATCCAGAATTCAAATGAACATCAAAGTTTTTTTATAGAACATCATAGTTTTAGTTCCGTTTAGCATATTGACCATATAATTCTTGATTTTTTTTTGCATGTGGATTATTATTTTTTGTTTTCTGTTGACTTTAAAGTGAAAATTGTGTACCAGGGTTGATGAAACAAGATCGATAAAGCTAGTTAACAAGAACAAGAGTGATGATCGAAACATTTGTGAACACTTTTTTTGAACGATAAGGTTAGTGAAAAAGTTTGCATAAATCTCTTTTTCATATAAAGTTCTTCGTTTCTTCTTTTTCTTAGTTTGTTTGATTCTAAGTAGGGTGATATGAGCTTAGATATGAGTGAGTAGGGTGTTGATTGAAGCGTATCCACACTTGTAGCAGCAACAGATTGTAACGTTGTTTTGTTTTTATCATCATTTAGTTAAAAAGTTTGCATACATCTCTTGATTTTAGCTATGTTTGAAAAAGTTTGCATTAATCATATGGATTTATTGACTGCTTCTCTATATCAGTCATGACCCTCTTTATATTCTCTTTGCAGTCAATTATATTTGTCAGAGATTGACCTTGGCTGAGAGCAGAATTGGATCATAAGGAGCTTTTGTCAATGTCCTCAACAAAAGCACCATCAGATTCTGATACAAGTAAGAACCGTGATTTTTTTTTTAAATCGTATCTCGTTTGTTCTTTTCTTTTTTTTATTTCAAGTTCCTGTTTGCATATAAATGATTAGTAGTCTTAGTTTTCATTTATGTCAGATAAAAAAGGTTTGCGTATGTTACTTGTGAATCATTTTATTCAACTGTGAATTATTTTTTGGGTTTTATATATCTGGAATCACGGTTTGGTTCCTTTTTCCAAATGTTTTTGTTTTTAAAATCATGTGTTGCATCTAAATGATTAATAAACAAAGTTTTTTTGTTCTTAAATCATAGCTTTAGTAATCTGTATTTTCTTAAACTAAATGCTTGTTTGGTAGAAATTATATCTTGTTTGTTGACCTTATAAGCATTATATTTACACAAATACACTATCTCAAGAAATTGAGTAAGCATCATCTCACGGTT
This sequence comes from Camelina sativa, assembly GCF_000633955.1. NCBI lineage: Eukaryota > Viridiplantae > Streptophyta > Magnoliopsida > Brassicales > Brassicaceae > Camelina > Camelina sativa. Next base: position 10,649,090 of record NC_025689.1, read on the forward strand.
TGCTTCCTTTTTGCGTATGTTGCATCTAAATGATTAATAAACATAAACAGATTTTTTTTCTTCTTAAATCATAGCTTTAGTAATCTTTAGTGTTTGACTCTATTGGTTCTATTGGGCTTATGGATTGACTCTATTGGTTCTATGGACTTATAAATCATACTTTTAGTAATCTGTTTTTTTTTTGTTTTGCAAAATTGAAGTCTCATATCTTTGTTGATTTATTTCAGTTTTGGCTAATTTATACTAATTCATTTTTTACTTTTCTCGGCAGGAATGGAAAAGAAGTACCCTAAACGGCTTATGGAAGATGGAAGCGAGCCACAAGTTGGGCAGATAAATAACACTTGTCGAATGTCAATCTTACACAAAATCAAGAAGGCATTACCAGAAGAGTATGAGATTGTGAAGGGTGATCCAGTTTTCGCATCTGTATTTGCATTGTATGAGAATGGTCTTGGGTACTCAGCTCGGTTGATACACAGCATCATGTGTAGGCAGTTGGTGACTAAGAGAAGACATGAGCTGTGGTTTGTGTTTGGTAAGAAGCCGCTTAGATTCTCAATGCAAGAATTCCATGCAGTTACTGGTCTTAAGTACTCAGCCGATTTCAGTCATGATTCAGAGAGTTGGACAGATGATAATGGGTTTTGGAGCAAATTGTTGAAGAGAGGTGGTATCATTACCATTCAAAACTTGATGAAGACCCACCTTGAAGCAGCTCCATCATGGAGAAAACAAGAAGATAGAATTCGGTTTGTGTATGTTTGTGTGATTGCTGGGTTGGTAGTGGCTAAGGATGAGAAGAAAGCTATACCACATTCATACATCAAGCTGGTCATGGATCTAGAGAAGGTTAGGACTTATCCTTGGGGTCTTGTAGCTTTTGACCATTTAGTTAGCTCTATAGTGGAAGCAAGAAAGAAACTGAAGAACCCCATTAGTTACATCCTCAATGGTTTCTCATATGCTCTTCAAGTTTGGGTTATGGAAGCCATTCCTCTTATTGGACAACTTATGGGAGAGAAGATTGACACAGAGATTACACTTAGCCGAATCTCTAATTGGAAAGGTGCTGCTAAAGTATCATATGATGAGCTCCTCCTTTTAGAGAAATCAATTGGAAACAAGGTCAGTTGACTTCTTCTTTTTTCTTTTAAGTTTAAATTCGAATACATTGAGTTTTTTTTTTAATTGGTTTCTTTGTTTTTGTTTTGTCAGGATGTTGTTTATTCATGCATTTCCTCCACTGGAAACTTTGATATATTGCAGTCCATTGAATTTTTGAGGGGTGATGAAATTGAAGATTGTGAAGTGGACAACTTGGAAGCTTTGATCAGATCTGACTATGATTTTGGAGATCATATTTGGGAGAGTGTCGAAGGATATGGTGTGGAAGATGATAACATTGAGGATGCTGGTGTGGAACAATCTCAGACTGTTGGAGGGGACAATGAAGTTTCGGTTGGAGAGGAGAGTGGTCAGAAGCAAGCTGATATCCCAGAAGTGTCTAGCTTAAAGAAGAGGAAGAAGAAGCTAGTTGACCATGGAGCAGAGACACGGAAAAGAATGGTCTTAAATCAGATAGCATCAACTTCACATTGTTCTTGTGGAGATGATATGAAGCGGTTCTTTAAGGAGTTGATTGACTCTTCTTTCAAGAGCTTCACAGAGACCTTTGGAGAACGATTGCTAACTTTGGAGAAAGATGTATCAGATATCAAGGCCTTGATATCCAGACCAGCAGCAGTGGATCCTAAGCCAGCAGTAGTGGATCCTAAGCCACCAGTAGTGGATCCTAGTCCATCACGAGTGAAGCCCAAAACTTCGGTACGTAAGAAGTAGCTCAAAGCCTTGTTCGATTGTAATATGTTGTGTGGTCTTTCCTTTTTCTTGTATCCTTGTTTGTATGTGTATGTTGTAAACATAATTTATGTGTTGTAACTTATGTGTTGTAAACTTATGTGTCATAATTTTTAAGTGTTGTAACTTTAACTAAAGCCTTTCATAATTTTTTGTTTTTTTTGACAGGTTGAACTGTTTGATTTAGATAATCTGTTGATAGACCTCAATGTAGATACACAAGACTATCTAAAGAACACAGTAGGACACTTATCTCAAAAGTCTGTTGTGTCCGGATTTGATCCTACACTGAGTCCCAAAGATGCGGGTAAAGATGAACCGGATGCGGTGTTGACTTTCGTTTCTGATGATCTATGGAATGCTTTTGAAGAGTGGAGTAGGATCCACTACGAGTACGTGATTCAAACATTTTTATATACATGTTATGATTTATCAATTTTTTTTTTTTTAATCTTACAATTGTTTTACTTTTACAGAAGCATTCAACTGGGTCCAACTTTACTTGATCGAGAATTGTTTGAGCGAGTCATGATGGGTGGCAAATGGCTTGGAAACGAGGTACGTGTCAATCTTTTGAAATATTATATTTTATATTCTTAAAGTATGACAAACTTAAGTCTTTAAATATTTACAGGAAATGGATGCAACGATGTATATTTTTCGGGAGCATACATCTTTAGGCCGCCTAGAGTTGGATCGTGTAGGTTTCATGAATTGTCAGTTTAGCGAGCACGTCAAGGCCGACTACAATAAGTTTAGATCGACAGGACGAACCCACACTTGGAATCACCTCTTGTTAGAGTATGCCAAAGGTGAACTGCCATCTCATGGAAAGACAGGAAAAAGTTGGGCTGTAGATTTGGAAAGAATTTATGCACCGGTCTTCATTAACGGTAATCACTGGATCTCAGTTTGCATTAACTTCAGACTAAGAACAATTGAAGTCTTCGACTGTAATCAATACCAAAACAGAAGACACGTTGAGCCATTCGATAATGTCATCCCTCGTCTTGTGAAGGAGATTCACAAAAAGGTTGATGGAAAAGCTCCCTTGTTGACTCCATACGAGATCATCCAGGTTCGTATGCCACCTAAATTAAATCGGTCAAGTTGTGATTGTGGAGTTTATGCCCTGAAGTATATCGAGTGTCACATGCGTGATCTATCTTATGAGTTGATTGACGATGAAAACATCAAGCAAGCTCGTTTGAAGTTGGCAGTCGATCTTTGGTCAGCAGCAAAGGATCCTGTGCTAGTGGAACGAATGAAAACTTATGTGCGTCCAGTGTATGCGGCTGAGTTTGTAGACCTTGGCTAATTTTTAAGTGTCTTTATGATTGTTTTGTAAATGATGGTTTTTGATGCTTTTGCTTGTTAGACTAATATAAGAGTCATTAGTATTAATCCTTGATGTATATTTGCTTTAGGACTGACTAATATGAGACTCAATAACATAACCTCATAAGCATAAGAACACAAAAACATACACGATTTAAACATACAGATGACCCGATGTAAGCATACCGATGACCCGGTTTTTAATTTTAATATTTAAGGAAAAAAATAAAATTAGGGATCTTCTTTTCCAATACTTGATCTTCTCCAATACTCTCTTATTCTTCTTTCCCGATACTTTCTTCTTCTTCATCGTAAAAACTGATAGGAGCCATGAGCCAACGTTCTTCGGCTGGTTCGTCAGGGTTACCGTCCAGAAGTTCTCAGGTTGGAGTTCCATGTAGATGCTGGTGTGGTGGAGAGATTAGAACCTACACCTCAAAGATGGAAGAGAATCCCTGTAGAAGATTTTACAGATGTGTTGTTGGTGTGAAGGTAATTTACTTTTATCTGTCGTTATTCATCACAATAGCTGAAATTTATTAAATATTGTTATCCAAACAATGGTTTTAGGAGAAGAAGGAAAAACACATGTTCCGTTGGGTTGATGATGCTGTACTAGAGGAGATTAGGATGGTTGAAAGCAAACAAAACCAACTCTTAGAGGATCTAAAAAAGATGGTACCAAACAATGTGGAGCTCCAAAAGGAGATGGTGAAGGAGATGGAAGAAAAGATGGAGAAGCATATGATTGAGATCATCAGGTAAGAGCTAATGGTTGCAAAAGAGAGTATGGAGAAGTCGAACAAGCAGAGGATTTGTGTACTAGTCGTATTGGCAGTTTCAATGGCGTGGCTTTATAAGAAGATGATATGATGTCTTTGCTTTCTGTATTTTGTTGTTATGCTTAACACTTTTTGTTAGTCTTGTTTTTTGTACTCTGGTTTTAATGAAAGTTTGATTGAAAGAAAACTCAAACAAGGAATTTCAAAACACATGAGTGAAAGTTTGATTGAAAGAAAACACCAGCAAGGAATTTCAAAACACATGAGTATTTTATTAGTCTTAAATCAACACCATCAACGAATTTCAAAACAAATGAGTCTACTAATCGAAAATAAACACCATCATTCATCACAAAGGTGCTGCCATGAAACACAACCCACGAATTTCAAAACAAATGAGTCTATTAATCGAAAATAAAAACCATCGAACACCATCATTCATCACAAAGCAGCTGCCGTGAAACACAACCCAGAAGCTACCTGAAACATAACGAGTACCGTAAATATAAATGAAATCAAAAATTCAAAAACAGGAATCTTAAGTTGATGCACTAACCATTGTTATATCACGATATCACAAGTCGTTCTGTTATGCCCTTCTTTGCCACACCGCGCACACTTATGTCTCTTTGACCCTTGTGAGTTTTGTGATGATTTTATCTTGTCTTCAGCGGATTCATATCTTCTTTTTCTTCGCCGTCCTGGATGTCTTCTTGTTTCAGGTGGTCGAACTTTTGCATCTTCAACATGCTGTGGGACTCGCCATTCTTCTTCAGGAACACCTATTGGATTAATAGTTTCCTCATATTGCGATCTCCATGCAGTAGTGGTATACACATCATCAGCATAAGGATATAGATCCTTGCCTATATCCTTATGCTGAACTTTTATAGCATGTCTACAAGGAAGTTTTTGGATGCTGAACTTTCCACATGAACAAGTCCTTCTTTCTAAGTCAACAATGTAGTCTACTCCATTACCTTTAACCTGGATCTGCGATCTGCTCATCAAATAACCGTTCATGAATTTACCTTTCACTATTCTTCTTGAAATCTTTTTCTCCACCTCAACAGTTAAAGGATCTTTATGCTTTGCACTTAACTCTCTACTCTCATAAAACCAGCGTGTCATCATTTCTCTGATGCTGTCTAACAAAGGAATTATTGGATACTCTCTGGGTGTCCTCAAAGCAGCATTGATTGATTCAGCTGCATTGTTGGTGTTAATATCATACCTATAACCCGGAAAATGACAGCGAGCCCATTTTGTCACATCGGCTTCCTCTAGATAACTTCCAATAGCAGGACTAATATTATTAATTCGCCCAAACTCTTTCTCAAACTCAGCAACTCTATAAGCTTTTGATGCTTTTGCAACCTTACCAGCGACACCTCTGCCCTTATGATATGTTATCACATTACTAATCAAGTGGTGGATGCAAATACCATGTTTAGCCAATGGATAGATGTTTCCAATTGATTTAGCAATCGATGTAGCTCTATCTGACACAAATGATAAACCTTCTTCATCAGCTATAACCATCTTAAGTTGCATAAAAAACCACTCCCATGAACAATCATTCTCAGAATCAGCAATTCCAAATGCGATTGGATACAAATTGGAGTTACCATCTACAGCTGTAGCAACTAGGAGAACCCCTTTGTATTTATTCTTCAAAAATGTACCATCAACTACTATCACTTTCCGCATTGACTTGTAGAACCCTCTTGTTGATTGACCAAAAGAAATAAATAGATATTTAAATCTTCCCTCAAAGTCAATTTCATAATTCGTGAACGTACCAGGATTCGCTTCTTGTAGCATGTGCAAGTATTTTGGAATCTTAGCATAACTTTTCTCAGGAATTCCTCTAACTTCGTTAACTGCATACTCCCGAGACTCCCAAGCTTGGTGATATGTTAGCTCGCAGCCGTACCTTGAACGAATAATATTAACTATATCATTCGGTTTAGGACCTTCCTTCACACCCTCATAGCTTTGCTTAATGAGATGTCCAATTGTTCTTGCAGATGGAGTCCTACAAAATGAGTTTTTTTTTGAAGGGGCACATGTATGGTTACCCACAAACTTGTTGATTTTGAAATATGTAGACGCTTGTAAACACTCAGCCCGGAGACGCCAATTACAAACACTATCAATGCAGCGTATACACCACCATCTCTTATCAGATTTTGTAATCCTATAGTCGCAGTTATATTTCATTGCATACATTTCCATAGTAGCCTGTAAAGCTTCCTTACTGCTGAAATATTCACCATTTTTTACCATTGAATCTTCCAACTTTAAACCAGCAGCATCACCAAGATTAGCATCAGTAGGCTTTTCTAATACATCATTAGTCGGCTTAGGTGAATTCCTTGAAATAATACCTACTGATTTTCCCACATCAACTTCCACATTACAACCATCGCTACTATCAACTGACAACTTATTCAGATCGAACTGGACTTTACTCCTATCGCCATCAACTACTCTTTTGAATGTAACACACAACCGAATCATGTTTATCTTTTTCAGATATGCAAGAAAATTATTCATACCTCTATTATTTGTCAATACAACAGGAGGACAATCAACTTTAACCTCTGTGGGTAGATAACTGAATTCCACATCAAACATATTTTGCTCTATTTCATAGTCTTCTGAAACCATCACCTTCAACTCTTCAAGAGATGTAGTGGGTTGCAAAATCAGTAATCTAGCACGTTTTTCTTCATCATCAATAAATCTCCACTCCTTCTTGGCATCCAGTGTCCATACACCACAAGTAACATAGATTTGCATCATAAACAGGTAAGTGAAAGCTTTTGTGGAAGGTGGAAGAGATGGTGACCGATCACGTTAAGGTATAATGTCGATTTTTCTTAATTTGTTTAGCTTCTAAATAATTTAGAATACGTATTCTAAAATATATTAGAACAAATCTAAACAATAATTACGAAATCTTAACCATAAATTAAGAATATTTAAAAAATATTTAAAAATATTCACTTTCCTTATTTAATTTATTTTCTTTCTATTTTTAGGGTATTCTAAGGTTTACAGATTACAAATTCTAAAAATTTCTATGATATATCTTCTACTTGTTTTAGTATATAGGGTAAAACGTAGAAAACGAATTCTGAATTGATGTAGAATGAAGAAAAACGTAGAATACATATTCTTAATTTTGTAGAACATACAAAATTCAGGTTCTGAAATTTTTAGAACAAATTTTCCGTCTAAACTTCGTAGAACATTTACAAACTGTAGAATGAACAATCTAAATGTTTCAGAAAGAGAAAAAATCGTAGAAAGTCTATTCTAAACAATTTAGACCAGAAATCAGCAATTTACAAACTGATTTTTGACACCCAAAACATTTTTTTTTCAAATTTTTTTTTTAACAGTTGTATACTAACATGGGTTTTCTGTTTGTTTATTGGTTCAAATTTTTCAAAACTTCACTATTTCTATTAGTAGGGGCATTTTCGTCACAATTGACAATCTTGAAAAAAAAGTGTAGATGGCCAAATTTTTAGAAAAAGCTCCTTTATTTATAATTTTCCCAAAAAAAAATTTATATATCTTTTTTTAATTTATTGCTTCGTTTGGAACTTTCTGGATTAATAATGTTTCTACTTTCTTAATACGATGCGTTATTGTTTTTTCATGTAAGAAATAATAATAATAAAAAGCATTTCGTTTGGGGATTAATGGGCCTTTTGTTGTTTCTTTTTTAAGCCCAATAATAAATTTTTTTTTTTTTTCTCATCTCTTTTATGTTACTAGCAGAAAAAGTTAAGAAGAACTGAAAGACTCTTTTCCGGTCAGAGACTTCTAAAATCAAGATAGGATGAAGAGAAGAGACTCTGATCCGGCCAGAGTCTCTCCCCAAATGTGTCACATAGGGTTTGATTTTTTACTTGGCAAGATGAGGGTTTTTGGATTTGGACAATTCTTTGAGCAGATTCCACAATGATTTTCTCATCCCAACTTTTGTGTTTTTTTCAATAGTTAGCTATATAAACTACAACAAAAAAAACAAAAAACAAAACTACTAGTTCACCTTCCTGTTTCTTTAAAAACCTAATAATAATAAATGAGATAAATTTCACATCTTATTTATTTTGCTCACCGCGCCGAGCAAATTAACAACTAGCTGGAAAGCCTTGAGAGACCATTGATGAGGTTGTCTACACAACACTTAAAGAAAAGTGAATATGCATATTGAGAAGCGTTAGACACACATATTACATAACATGAGACACTAATATTTTGTACTGCAACCTAGAACTAAAGCTATGTTATATAACAACTTCAAACCCTTGAGAAAACATCAAGTATACAACAAACACACACAAAAAGTGAAAAGAAGTAGCTGAAAGAAGGGACCAATAACAGAACATAGACCAAACTATATAGTTCTGTTCTAAATACTAGAACCAAAGCTTTGCTAATATTCTCAGAGATTAAAAAAAAAGGATGATACTCTCCCATTTATTCGATATAGTCGATGACACCGGAATAAGGATAAACTGGTGCGAGTACGGTGATCACATATTAGTTGGATACTGCACTTTGATGAAGCTCCTATAGGAACTAGTCTCTCAAGTTGGCCTTTCAAAGCTTCATCAATTCGTGTATTGTAGCAGACAATCAATTGTTCCAGATTCGGCATTGTCTCCAAGAAATACTTGACTTGCTCTCCATCTGCTTCTGCTTCTCCTTCTCCGTGTCATCGCAGTAAAAATAAATTTCGCCAACTACGAATGTCCTGCGACGACGATTTGCATAGGCACCCGTCACCATCCTCACACTTGACTGTTTTCTTGTGATGGAGTCCCTAAATAACAGAGGAAATAACTTCAAAGCCTATAATTTTGTTTGAATATTTTATACTTTAGGCCAAGGATATGAGTTGGTACTTCAAAAACGAGGGTTTCTAGACTTGGACTCTTCTTGAGTAGAGCCGGCCGCAATGATTCCCATCCTACTTGCCGGTGAGTCTTGACAGTTAAATGAATCAGTTTTTTGAATACCGGTATTGGTTTACAACAGAAAGTAAGAGCCTGAAACAAAAAGAAACAGATCAACTTCATTTGCAAGCCCATGTAGCACTTACTGAAACAACGGAGGGTATTAAGATACAAACCTCAAGAGTGCTGGCATATAAGTAAAGATCTGAACATTGCTTATCCTCGTAAGAGGATCAGTTGCGTTACCGACCAAATCTCCGTAGCTTGCAAGTGTATGCTGATCACGTGTCATTCGAAGACCGATACTAGCTTCAACAAATGAATCGAATTTCACAATATCATACTTCTGCGCAACATGATCAGAGTATTCAAAGTAGACAAGATTCGGTGTATCAAATGTAACACTATCTGGATTCTGGTCAGAGTCTTGACAACGTAGCGTTAGTCTCTCGAGGGTTTTGGAAGACACAGAGCGGTGCCAATAACCATCCCAACATAGATTGATCATAACTAACTCCTCAAGGACAGGACAGGCAGAGACAAGCTTGACGAGGTAATTATCACCGTCTCCAAAGCTAATGGAATCAAGATAGAGAGTCTTAAGCTTTGGAAGGAAAACATGTTCCATATGCATACCACCAATCATAGCAGTATAGCACCATTTCCAGTTTCAATTCTCAGTCTAACTAGTGACTTGCTCATAAAGACACGTGCAGGCATCATCAAATTCTTCCAATCAACAGTAACGCGTAAATCAAGATCCGATATCCCACGTAGCATCACATTTGATATCCAACGAGAGACAAAAACTGGATAGATACCATGTCCACACTTAAGAGAGAAACTTCTGGTAGTAGAATCCCCCTGTGAAGCCAGAACTCTCGTTACGAATCTCATTAAAGTTATATGAACCTCATTGGTCTCTAGTTGGTTGACCAGTTCAGGACGCGAGCATTCGGAATCATCGAAATCAAGATTTGGTTTGGCAGCAAAGAGATAACGTCATTTCTTGGAGAGACGAGATGTTAACGCAGCTTCTTGGAGAGCTTCTGGTAGATCGCTGATTATATCTTTGCGCCTGCTCCATGTTTCCATCTTTTTAGAATTCATAGTGGCATAATGAGATCTCAAACCTGAAAAAAAAAAAGACATGATCTTGACTCAGAAGAACACAAAAACAATTGTAAAGCCATTTGTACGATCTTCGTCCTAGAAAATAAGACATATTAATGTACAGATCTGATTAACCAACAGCGTGATGATGCAATCTACGAAGCTAATTTAGATAACAAATTGAAAAATTAATGGTACATTAGAGTAAAATTCAGATTTTAATTGTTTCAAACCTTTTTCAACTTTGACTTTTTCATCGGTCCTCCTTTTCCCTCGCCGTAAATACCAAGTCTCAGCCCAAAATCTCCTCTCTCCTCTCAGTTAAAAGACTAGAGAGTTGAGACCTTTTTTCGACAAAATGAAAGATGTCTTCTTCCTCTGTATCAATCTCTATCTTGGCCGTGGTGGCCTTGCAACTACATTTTATCCACAGTGTTCNAACACATATGCATCAAAGGAGAAGGGACATACAATCAGGAGAGTTCATATGAGAGCCAACTCAAACGTCACCTCGACTATTCGATTAACAATTATCTAGACTACGGTTTCATCCACGGTGTAGGTGGTGAGGGTCCTAATACCTTCTACATAAAGGCTCAGTGTCGGGGCGATGCCTCTGAATCCGAGTGCCGCTCTTGCCTCGTTACCGCCTTCTCTGGGGTAACGTCATTTCAATATAATCTATTAGCCTGTGACACTTCAGTTGGTTGTACAAAAAGAAGTATATATACAGTACAAACAGACAATGGTTCTTGATTCTATTGTAAAATATGTGACAGATTCTTAGGAAATGTCCGAACAACAAAGGGAGAATCATATGGTACGACAACTGTTTTCTCTACATTTCTACGGTCTATACCTATCAGAAGATCGATTACAAGCACTATTTGTATTTGCACAATGCTAAAGATGTGAGCGGCGCCAATGCGAAGTTGTTCAACCAGAACACGAGGGCTCTCCTAAATAAGCAGAAGGAGAAAGCAATTCGTAAAGAACAGAAGCCCTATACAAGAGACTACATGTATGCGACTGCCGAGGAAAGTCTAGGGACGATGAAATTGTACGGAATGATGCAGTGTACACAAGACTTATCTTTTAAAAATTGCAGTGTGTGTTTGGATTCGATTATAGCGAAGCTTCCCAAATGCTGCAACGGTAAACAGGGAGGAAGAGTTTTGAATCCTAGTTGTACGTTTAGGTTCGAGATTTACCCTTTTGTAAAAACATAAACGAGCTCCAAATATTGAGTTTTCTTGTTATGTTCGAATAAATGTTTTGAGCAAATAGAGTAATTTACCCTGTGATTTTATGTGCATAACACACCATATTTGAGACTAACATAATTTTGGAACTCAAAACATTTCAACCTCCAGAAAACTTGACACAAGTTTGAAACAACATGAGAAAAAACTTGTCTGCTTCGAGGATATAAGAGATACGACTAGTGACTGTCAAAAGAGGCATAAAAGTTATAACAAAAAGATCAAAATCCCATGGAGTAATTGTAAAAAAAGTCATCTCTAGGCCACTGGAGGGACCATCGCAGGGTAATCTACGGCTGTGAGTGGAGCCTCTGGCAGAAGAGCAGATGGGGCAGCAACCTGAGCAGGTGCATAGTGGGCATCGTCTTCTTTAGGAGCATGAATGATCACAACATCAGGCAATGGTGTCTTTGGTCCATTAATGCCCTTAGGGTCCCAATCAAGCATAACCTTAACCTTGATTCCCAACACACCCTGCACATGCGGTTTAACCAGACTTAGATTGGACACATTGCTGAATCACTTATTCACTTTAGAACATCAGGAATAAACTTACCTGTCTAAGCAAAACATGTCTCACTGCAGAGTCAATGTATTCCTTAGTTGGTTGACCAGATGAAACCATGTAACCATCCTTGAACTTCATCGACTTAGCACGTGCAGCACGGAGCTTTCCACTCACGATGACCTCGCATCCCTTAGCTCCACTCTCCATAACAAATCTCAAAACACCATAACAGGCCCTGTACAGGAAAATAACCATTGCAGTATTAACATCTTGGGGATGAGTGAAACAAGAGATGTCAACACTCAGGACCTAGACAAGAACTGGTTAAAACATTATGTATGATCAGCGTGTTCAGGAGAAACATAGCAATTACACAAAACTCACATAGCGTGTGCATTTGAAGATACCACACATAGAAATACAATTACAGTTATATCCTATACATTTTTAACAATTAGGTTTGGTAAAGTGCTTATAAGACCAAGTAAGATAAACAAAATGATAGCTCAATTACTATTTATAATCAAAATATACAACAGAAATGTCATACCTACGAACAGCAAGACCACCGAGAAGCTTGTAACGTAGAGACTCAGCCTGAGCAATGGCGCAGAGACCTCTGTTGTTAACCTTTTCAGCATAAAGCTCAACACTGTCTTGAGGAAACTTGAATCTCTTCTGAACAAGTGATGTCAATTCCCTAATTCTCCTCCCCTTCTCACCTTTAAAACCCCAAACAACATTTCCCGATGATATCAGATCTCAAAACAGACTCACACAGCTCTCCTAATTCGAAATGCAATAAAGATCAATCAACAAACAACATACCGAGAACGTTCTGAGTACGGGTAGCTCTGATGATAATCTCAGTCCTCATTGGAGTAACCCTAACCTCAACACCAGAGTAACCATCCTCTGCAAGCTCTCTAGTCAGAACCTCATTCAATTCAGCGTAGAACACACCATCAGCTACAAACTACAAACACATCAACCAAAATCAGTTTCAATACTACACACAGAGCAAAACAAATCCATTGATAAATGAAAGCAAAAAATGAAATCTCAAATTCACCTTTCTCTTCTTGCTAATTTGAGTCGCCATATTTGTGGATTTGATGATCAGCCGATCTCTGAAACCCTAAATGTTGCAGTTATCTCAAAGAGGATCGGTGAAGCAAGCTCGTGTTCGTTATCAGATATGATTTTTAGTATTTATATTGACCTAATTCAGAAACTCAGGTTTCACATCTAATTAAACTTGGGCTTATGTGTTGTAACATTCAGCCCAATGGGCTATTAGAAATCTAAGTGCTTATATTTTTTTAAAGAAAAATAATAATTTCATTTCCGACTAAATTCTGAAGCTCTGTCATTTTCCGACGACGGCGATGGCGTCAGCTTCCAAGAACAGTCAGCAAAACCCTTCCTCCTCGAAACCACCAAGGCCTCCAACATCTTCCTCCGCCGCTGCATCTTCCACCGCCGTGGCTTCCACCTCATCCGAACCCCAAATTCGGAACCCTAACCCTAACACAAACGTCTTACCATCGACTTCCGATTCACCGATCGTGATGTCTCAAGAGGATGAAATCTTCACACGCTCGAGTCACCTAACCCGCCCGGAGCTTCTCCGACGCCGATCGCACAACCTTAAGCAGCTCGCCAAGTGTTACAGAGACCACTATTGGGCTTTAATGGAGGATCTCAAGGGGCAACACAGGGATTACTGGTGGAAGTATGGGAGTAGTCCGTTCAAAGACGAGCATAACCAATCGAATAAGAGACGGAGGATTGGTCAAGAGGGAGATGGTGGTGATGCTGTTGAAGGTAGTGGAGACAATGGTACTAACAATGATGGTGGTAAGACTGATCAGTATGCGAATAGTAATTGTGGGAGTTGTATGTATGGTTGCAAAGCTAAAGCTATGGCGCTTACCAAGTATTGTCAACTTCATATTCTCAAGGATAGTAAGCAGAAGCTCTACACGGGTTGTACTAACGTTATAAAACGGTTTGTTTCCGTTTCCCCTTTCTTTAGTTTTGTAATTTCTCATAAATTAGGCTTCAAGTTATGTTCTTTACATGTTTTAGTTGCGTTAAGATGACGTAGTGATGATGATGAGTTTAAATTGGGAATTAGATTGTGTGAAGTAGTGAGCCAAACCGAGAGAGGTTTCTTGTTTTAATTCGTGTTTGCAGAAGGGATTTGGGATTGTCTCTTAGCTCCGTTTCAAGGTTTTTTTTTTAGGGATTGGGAGAAATTTTAGTTTTTGGACACCGAAATAGTTATCCATTTATAGATTCGGTATTTGCCTTGTTTTACAACCTTGATTGATGTGTTGATTGTTGTGTTATCCTGGTTGAGATACATAACTGACACAGATGCTTGAAGTTGTCTCTGTCGATGTGTATTTGTAAGAAAGTTAGGATTGTGAGTCTTAGCATAATTAGATCATCTTTACAAATTGAGTTCCAGGATGAAACTGTAATTGAGTTGCAGCAGTCCTACTGTGGTTGTAACAAAAGAGTAACTAGATGTCAGATTGATACATTATCATTCTCAGATTGGGTTTTTGTAATAAACCATAGATGATGATAAATTTAAGAAGTGTCTCTCCTAACTCTGCATTTGTACCCCTTTCAGAGCTCCAGCAGGACCATTACTTTGTGGAAAACCAACACTTGCGTCGACTGTACCTGCACTGTGCAATATGCACTTCCAGAAATCCCAAAAGCTTGTTAGTAAAGCTCTAAAGGATGCTGGTCACAATACCTCTTCAACAAGCAAGCCTCCTCCAAAGCTCCATGTTATAGTAGCTGCATTTGTGCATCATATTCAAGCAAAAAGAAAAAATCCACAGAAGGAGGGTAAGCTTAAAAGTGTTGTAAAAGAAGAAAATATAAGCTGAGTCAAGCTCTTAGCGAAGTAATTTTTTGTGTATCACGACGTTTTCCAGAAATGAAAAAGGTGAGAGGATCCTTGCCTAGTAGTATATCATCATTCTAAGAAGTGACAGGAAACTATATATGTTGCGCTCTGATTCTTCGACAGAGTTTGATACAGTGTAGGTATTGGATGTGGTTTTAATCTGCACACCGAGCTATTACAACAAGATTTGTTACAGTGTACTGTAGCCTGTAGGGTATAGTACTAGCTAAGATAGTGGTAGTTTATTCTATTGAGATGAAGTTTCTACTCTTTTGATAGGCTTAATAAGATGATATTTAGTTCCATAAGCACAAAGCTTTATAACTCATTCTAATATATGGAGATGTCCTTCTCTGTTTTAGTTGCAATTTTGATGAAACGTATGTAAATCGTTGTGGGTCTAATGGCCAATGCGACGAGACTCTTAGTTACTCAGGAAAAGAGGCATTGCTATTGTCAAATTTTGTTTTAAAATCAGGCCGATTTAGAATGTTATTCGGGTTTATGAAATTTAATTGCAAAACAAAACAAAACAAAACATAAAAAAAAAAAAACTGAATCGATTGACCGGTTCGACCCAATGAAACCCTAATAAACTGTGTATACAACATACCAGCCTGGTCTTGGCCTCTTGGGTTCACCGTTTCAGTTACAAAAACAAAATCGAACTGGAGAGCCCCGGGAAAAACAAATTTGGATTAACGAACCGGCTTAGATTTCGGTTAAGTTAGTTTCCGGTTCGATTACAGTCTCTCTGACTCACTGGGCGTAACACAAGAAAAAAAAAAAAAAGTGTTTGCTGAAAAAGCTCCAAAGGAGGGGAGGGGAGAGTTAGAGTCAACGAAGAAAGAAGCAGAGAGATAGAGTCTCGTCGTTGAACATCTGAGAAAAATGGCGAATAGCAAATACGAGTATGTGAAGTCATTCGAATTGGAGGACGAGGTCATGCTTCCTAACTTGATGGTTGTTCGAATCGATGGCCGTGATTTTTCTAGGTATATAATGGCTTTTATTCGTTTGTTTAATTGAGAGGGACATGGTCGATGAATCCGATGATAATGATGATTAATCACAGAAATCAATCAATCAATCAATCAATGTTTTATAAGAATGTCAATTGTGTTGCTCTTTGATTGCAATTTTCAGGATTCGATTTATGAACATTACTTGTATATGTTTCACATTGATGAAGAAGGAGTATATATGCCTATGCGTATTTATATATCTGTGTTGAGGATTTTTTTTTGTACCTTGTTTGATGACTATAGATATTGTCAAGTTCATGAGTTTGAGAAGCCTAATGATGAAACAGCACTCAGTCTGATGAATTCATGTTCTGCTGCGGTTTTGGAAGAGTTTCCGGACATCATCTTTGCGTATGGATACAGTGACGAATACAGGTCCCCCAAAATTTTAACTTCTTTGACTTAATAATATAAATCAATCATCTACAAGCTTTTAACTGATTTCCATGTCGTCTGTAGCTTTGTATTCAAGAAAACATCAAGATTCTACCAGAGACGAGCCAGGTATCGATTCCTTTAATCTATACCTCTATTTCCGAAGCGTTTTACATGAAGAAACTGTTTCAATCATAATTTTTTACTTTCTTGTTTTTTTGTTGATATGCAGTAAGATTTTGTCCTTGGTAGCTTCGTTCTTCGCTGCAGTTTATGTAGCGAAATGGAGAGAGTTCTTTCCCCAAAAGAAATTAGAATATGCTCCTTCCTTCACTTCCAAAGTTGTAAGTTGTGCATCAGTAGAGGTTCTTCAAGCTTATCTCGCCTGGAGGCAACAGGACTGTAAGACATACTGACATCTTTAAAGTTGTACTTAACACACATTCATTATCATTTATGTTCCAGATATTTATTTATACTTATTGGCTTGTAATATGTTTGAGGATTTCTAACAACTTCCGTTTCTTGGTTGCAGGCCACGCCAATAATCAGTATGACACTTGTTTTTGGATGTTAGTTAAAAGTGGAAAGAGCATAAGTGAAGCACAAGAGGTTCTAAAGGTGTGTTTGTTCGTGCTTTTCTATGCCAGGGATCAATGTTTTTTCTTGTCATGGAATGTGTTTAATACTACGACTATTGTTATTATTTCTTATACAGATGTCAAAATACCTTCTTAAGCCTAGTTTCATGCCTAGTAATTATATGACGTTTTTTCATCACACTATGTTTATTTTCATTGGGTACCTGCAGGATACACAAAAACAGCAGAAAAATGAGCTTCTCTTTCAGAATTTTGGTATCAACTACAAAACGCTTCCTGAATTGTTTCGCCAAGGATCTTGTCTTTTCAAGAAAAAGGTGATAGTTTATATCTTTTGGTGGAAATTATATATACAACACTTGATTTCATATGTGCTATCTATGTATTTAAATATATAGATCTTCCAGTTATAAGTTGAGTCTCTATGAAGGTTAGTTATCATAGTTTGTTGACCAATATTGTTTGTGCACATGTATGTTTAGGCGTACACGTTGTAATTTGCAAATTAGTGTCTGAACCCTTGTAAAATCTGGTCATGTGTGGAAGACTATTACTTCAGCTTGGTTGATGTTCACGTGTAAAACTGATGTGTCTAGCTGATCATCTGTATGGTAAAGAGTCAGATCTTCTCTTGTCATTGCATCTTGCTTGATGTTCATCATAAATTTGCTTGATGTTATATACCTAAGACATTGTATATTTCCAATATGACATACTTTATTTAACTTCATTCAGGTAGACGAAACTGTAAAGCATGATGAGAATGGCAATCCTGTAAAAAGATTGAGGAGAAAGGCTGTTTTTGTACATTCAGAGAATATTGCCGGAATAAACTTTTGGAATGAGCAGCCTTCTCTATATAATGATCTTGGCCACTTCACGAAAGACATTGGAAAAATAGAACCAGACTTTATTAGGTCGTTTCAGTTTGAGAACAAGTTGTTACCTTTAACTTGGGTCGTGGTTAGGATTGATGGCTGTCATTTTCACAGGTAATTTTTCTTTAGCTTATCATCTTAATTTCTTAGAACTTTGTCAGATTTTTAATTGCATTGGAACCTTAGACTAGTAAACTACTTGTGCTCCATAAGATTCAGCTATTTTATGAAGTGATATGCTTCTTTGGCTGGCCTGTTCAGTTTTCTTATGTTGTGTGTTATGGTTACTTTCGTCTAGGGCATATTCTGATATTTGAATTTGCATTTTCAGAAAGAATTCATGTTATTATCGATTACCAGTGTTATATGTTGGAAATGAAACTCATGCAGCTTGCTTGGATTTTGATAGATTTTCTGACGTTCATGAATTTGAGAAGCCAAACGATGAACAAGCTCTGAAACTTATGAATTCATGTGCAGTGGCTGTTCTTGAGGAGTTTGAGGATATTCACTTTGCCTATGGTGTCAGTGATGAGTACAGGTCTCTATCTCTCAAGTCTCAAACTCTTTACCTCAACTTTTACATATCTTAGAAATTAATTAAGTTCAACATCGATTACAGCTTTGTTTTGAAGAAAGAATCTGAGCTCTACAAAAGACAATCCAGGTTAACCTAAATTTCTCTTTTCCGTTACACTTTTTGGCCCTATCTTCTTGTCTTAATTTCTAGTATTGCATTGCAGTAAAATAATATCTGCAATCACATCCTTCTTTACATCCACATATGTGTTACAATGGGGAGAATTTTTCCCTCACAAAGAATTGAAGTACCCTCCATCATTCGATGGACGAGCTGTATGCTATCCAACATACAATATTCTATTGGATTATCTGGCGTGGAGACAAGTTGACTGTGAGTACAACACTGTCTGAGAAATTACTTGGAATCATCTATATATTTGCGAAATGAAACCTCAATATAATGTTCTCTTATGTTTTCGTTTGGCAGGCCACATCAATAATCAGTACAATACATGTTTCTGGATGCTTGTTAAGTCTGGGAAAACCAAAACTCAATCCCAAGATTACTTAAAGGTAATTTTCCTATGATGGATAAATATATCATTTTCTCAAGTAGTCAAATGCTTAAAATGGTTCTTATCTTGTTTTTTGTGAATGACTTTTCCAGGGTACCCAAACACGAGAGAAAAATGAGCTGCTTAGCCGTCAATTTGGAATTGAGTACAACTCATTACCTCTAATCTTTCGAATGGGTTCTTCGGTTTTCCGCCTAAAGGTTAGTATTGCCTTAATTACCAATCTTTAAATCTATGCATACAAAGATTATGATACAGTGGACTGGCTGAAGAAACTTCATAAGTGCCAAACTGGTTCTGTTCTTATTAGTGTGAATCAATTAAGTTACTCAAACCTTTGGCTATTAAACTTGTAAATGACTAAATCATACCAAACCTGAAGTGTAACTACCCTCCCAAGGCTTGTTACTCGTTTTTTTATCAAACTGCATCAAGCATTTGAACAGTGTGGGACTTCTTCTTTGATTGCAGAGCTTGATCTTTGTAGTTACCTGTTAAACCAGCTGTCTGAATATTCATTTCAGGAAGCTGTTGCAGTCGAGAATGGAGTTGTTTCAGGGAAGAAACTGGAAGGAGAAGTGGCCGTAGATCATTGCAACATCATCGAACACTGTTTCTGGGAAGAACACCCACACATTCTTAACTACTGATCTTAAAACAACTGCATTTTAGTATTTTACTTCACCTGTAAGACTAATCTATTTGCAAATACTAATCTCCAATTCTTTACAACTTATGAACAATTGTTCCACTTTTCTGTTCCACACATGCGTTATATGAGCTCAAACCTCAGTTTACAACTGTGTCAACCATTGTACTTTAGAGTTCAGAAAAATATTTCGGTTTTGAATGTTCATACGTAGGAAATAGCTTATATAATATATAAATAATTCAGATACTTGTAATACTTTGTTTGTGTTCACCAATCAGTACTATAGAGAGACTCTGAGAGAGAAGAGAGAAGAAAGCTTCAAACTCACAAGGAGCAGATAGGTTGAAGATACTCGGTTTATAAAAGAAAAACAAACAAATTTTGTAAAGTAAGAAATATATACAATGGTGAGATGTGGTCTACGTATAAAAGAGTGAGAGTAGGGAATTTAGAGATTTGATATACTGTAATTCATTTCTTCTATTTTATTTTCTTCAGATATTACTTATTAATGACTTTCCAAAAGCATTAAATATTTATAATATTAATGAGATAAGGTCAGGTCGGTAAAACAAATATATGCAACCCACTAATAAATAATGCATACTGTTATCTTTTTATGTTAACAAAGAAAAAGGTTTTAAACCAAAGGACCTTGATGAGCCGAAGAAGGAGAATTTAGGGTTTGGAGGCTTAGAGAAAAGTGGCAATAACCTTTGTAATACACACCTCTAGGATCTTTCTTTCGTCTCGTTTGTACATCTGATTGCTTTTCTTTTGATGCTTGTCGGAAATAATGATGTCGTCCGGCCGAGTTATATCTTCTTTAATTTCTTTTGTATAAAGCAATTTGTGTTTAGGTTTTATTCTCGGTTGTACTTTCTTCTTTGCTCTGTTCTGTTCTGTTCTTTGTTGTTCAGATCTGTTTTTTTGTCTTCCTAAAGATGTAATTTGTCTCGAGTAACTCATTCTAGTTACTGAGATTTTGCTCATTTCTCTGTTCTCTGTTAGTAAAATTAAGGATTTCTGTTGTGTGTGTAAGAATTCTTGAGTGTTATGCAAGTAATCCTCTTTTCCTTGTGACATCTTTGCTGGTTAATCGGAGATCGTATCTGCTAACTTAGGTTTCTTTCTTTTTTTGTTGTTTTTGGTGTCAGTGGTCTTTGAACGCCCACGGTTATCTATTTGTCATGGTGGCCACCTCTGCTTACTCGCTTGATCCTAATGTTGGGATTGCTGGAATGAATTCGGAACAAAACTCTAGCATAATGAAGGTTAAACCAAACTCCCCCGCCGAGATAAATGGGACCAAAAGGCAGAAGACGAATAGGAAGGAGACAAGTATTGATCTTCCGGAGGACTTAGTAATAATCATAATGGCAAGACTGCCGCCGAAAAGTGTCGTTAGGTTCAAGTTGGTGTGTAGAGAATGGAATTTGCTCACGGAATCTGCATTCTTCCGCGATCTCTACCATAGCAACTTCAGTTCAACCTCTTCTTCTAATTGGTATATCTTTCACGGAGATCACGAATCCCCAAACTCTAGTTTGGAGGAGTTGAAACTCGATGAGTCATCATCGCATGGTGATTCTTCTTTTGCAAGCTTTTTGACTCGAAACAAGAAGAAGATCAAAGAGATTAGGGTTGTGGCTTGCACTGATGGATTGGTTTTGCTGCGTCTCGAGGATGAGGAGGACATGATGGTACGTTACTACATTGGCAATCCCGTGCTACCACAATGGGTTCAACTCCCTCCTCCTTCTCCTTCTCCTTATGTGCCAAACCCATTCCGATATGGTTTCAGCGATACGGGACTTGTGACGACGCGAATGCACAATGGTGCCCTCTTAGGTTACAAGGTGGTTCGATTACATAGCGAAGCACTCAAGTCCGGCTTTTCTCGAACATGGAGTTTTGAGATCTATTCATCCACTACGGGGGAATGGAGTGTCAAACAAGTTTCTTGTCCTGGGAACGGTGTTTCTATGCGCAGCATATCCAATCCCGTGTCTTTGAATGGGAAACTTCACTGGCCTGATGGCTCCCGCCGTATAATTGTCCATGATTTCTTCTCTCATGATGATCAAGTTCGAGCCGTATGCCTACCCACCAGGATGCAAGGCACTATGTGGGATATATATGAGACCCGATGCTATAAAGTTTTTTGCCCCTCTCCATGTGGTAAGATGATCTGCACCACCTCGCAAGGATATTTTGTGCTTGTTGATGTTGGATTGATAGAAGAGGTCGAGACCTATAACGTTAGGGTTTGGAGGCTCAAGTGTGACTCGTGGAACTGGGAAAAGGCATGGGAAATCAACATGGCATGTCTAGGGCTTGCCCGTAACTGTGTTCCAATGGCAATCAACTATTTTGATATCGACATCATCTACCTATGGGACTTAGACCGCAAATGTTTCCTCGCTTGTAATCTTCGGGCAAATACAAAATCTTACGGAGCTCGTAAAGATGGTGTCTACAAGGTGTTCACTGGTTTTTTTTTCGGAATTAAAGAGGATGGTGTCGTCTACGATGAAGATACTATATGCTTCGAGGCATCTCCGTGCCTTTTGCAATATGTACCGTCTTGGCAAGTTGTACCTACATATATAGGAAGTAGAAACCAAGGATGATATTGAATCTAATTTGATATTATTGGTTAATTAGAAGAGTTTGGGTAGTGCCGGAGTTTGATATTATTGGTTAAGACGTAGTAGCATGGTGCTTTTTATATTACGCTAGTTTATGTTCCATTCAGTTGTCTAGCTAATTTAGTAACATTTGTTTAGCCTACGCGAGAGACGATAGTGCCTTTAGCATCACGAAACACAATTACAATACGCATCATCGATTAAATTATTCCATCGCATTACAAAACGAGGTTTATATATATATATATATATATATATATTTGATGTAACATCTATAGTCTTTGTTGTAACACGATTTGGGATTACAAACATAGAGTTTCAGATTGTTAAATTTGTGATACAAAAACATTATGAAAGCTAACCAAAGTGGAATGTGATTAAGTGATTAACATTCGCGCAAGACCCATCATTTTATCCCCAATTCGATTTTGACTTTTGATCGCTCTTAAACTAAATGGGCTATTCAACTCAGGCCCATCAAACCACACAATCAGTCTCGGGTCTTGCCACACCCGTTAACCCGACTGGATCTATTTATTATTCTTCTTCGTTTGAAAAAGATAAATTTCATTGTTTCCCTCTTCTCTCCATTCTTGATTTCATCTTAAAGATAGAGAGAGAAACAACTCAAGAACAATTCAAGAAAGATAAGAAACATGGAAGAGTTCGAGAACCTCGCAAGTTATCTTCTCTCAACTCTCTCTTCTGATCCAGAGGTTCGTCGATCAGCTGAGAAACTCCTATCAGATGCTTCGGGTGTGCCTGGGTACGGCTTAAACCTTCTCCGGGTCATAGCTACTGAATCGCTCAACGAGCACGCCCGTCATGCTGGTTCCATTTTCTTCAAAAACTATCTCCGGTGGCTCGATGGGTTAGCATCACCGATCTCAGATTCTGATAAAGAGCAAGCCATGATCGCCATTGTATCTCTTATGGAGTCTCCTCTATCTTCTCGGATCAAGATACAGCTGAATGAAGCCGCCACAATTGTCATTGGCAACAGTGATTGCCTCAAATCGTGGCCAACGTTTATTCCCTGTCTCATCTCCCAAGTTCATAAGGCGGCAGAGGCCCAAGATTATGCATCCGTAAATGTATTTCTTGGCACCGCTGATTCGATTTTTAGAAGGTTTAGGCACGATGAGATGATGAACGAGGATGAGCTTCTTAGATTGAAGTATTGTCATGAAAAGTTTTATGATCAGCTTATTCAGTTGTTCAAGAAAACTAATTCATTGATTAAGACTTTGTCTTCCCCCACAGTGATAGTGGTGCTGATTGAATCCCTAAGATTGTGCTGCTGCGTTTTCTTCTCGTTCAACTTTAGGGTTTTGCCAGCGGTTTTCACGGAACACATGAAAGATATTCTCACACAGTTTCACAATTACTTGTCATCACCTCGTCTCGTTTTGGGAATATGCATAGACGATCTTCTTGTTGAAACAGTGGCTAACATCAACCTTTTAATGGAGAAACACGAAAGGCAACACTTTGCAGGGTATGTATCTTATTTTGGGAGAACCATCCTGACACTAGTAGCAAATTTGTCAACTTCTCCTATTAGTGAGGATGAACTTGTTACTGGTGGTATGAGGTTTGTGACTAGCGTGAGCAGAAGCGGACACCATGTCATGCTTTCAGAAGATAATGTCATCAAAGATATATGCAGAGTAATTGTGATTCCAAATATGATTCTGACCACTGAAGATGAAAGAATTTTCGAAAGGAACTACATGGAGTTCATCCACAGAGACCTAGATGCAAGTGGCAGTAGAAGAAGAATAGCTTCAGAACTTTTGAATGGGCTTGCATCAAACTACGAAATGCAGGTACATGGAGTTGTTGTGCATGAGTTACAGAAGATCCATAGTTGCTTTTCAGAAAATCCGACTGCACGGTGGAGAAGTAAGGTTTGCCTCATTGACTTGGTTATTGCTCTGGATAATGATGTGCTCAGGTTAGCCTTTCAGAGAATCATTCTCTCTGATTTGCTAGAGCACATAAGTTCTGAACCGATGCTCATGGCAGGGTCCTTGAAGTTTTTAGCCATGTATGCTGGTCATGTACGAAAGCCAATTGGCATTAAACTGTTTGAGATCCTGACTCAATTGCTTCAAGAAAAGTCCAATGTTGTTCACTCATATGCAGCTAGATGCATAGAGAAGCTCGTACTAGTGAAGGAGGAAAATGGAGAGAGTAGGTACCTCGCTGGTGATTTTCATGCTGAATTAATAATCACCAACTTGTTTGCGGCATTGAAACTTGCAGGGTCAGAGGAGAATCACTATGTCATGAAGTGCATAATGCTGGTCCTTGGTGTTTCTGAAATCAGTACGGAGTCTACTGGAAGTTATATACTGGCTTTAACCTCTATGCTCACAGAAGTCTTCTGCAGAAGTTCTAAAAACCCGTTGTTCAAAGAGTTTGTTTTCGAGTCCATCTCCGTGCTTCTTCAAAGGGTGATTGAAGAAACTGTAGCTTATACACCTGCATTTGAGGAGTTCCTCTTCCCAACACTGAAGATGATCATCGACAAGGAAATCACAGAATCCATGACCTATGCACATAAGCTGATAAATCAGCTTTTGCTGTTAAATAGACCAACTCTAAGCTACTGGATTCGACTATGGCAACAGTCTACATAGAAGACTATCTGATGAGATCTCTGTTTAAGGGAAACATAAAATCTATGTCTCTTCGATCCCTTAGTATCTTGGTTACTTTTATATCTGTTTCTATAACTGGGTTGACTTACTCTCCTTATGACCTTAAACTTTGTATGTGTAATGTCTTTGTGATGGTATGTTAATCACAGTTGGACACTTTGATATGGTGAAAATTGAAAAATACGGCTTTTACAAAAGAGTCACTAATTAGTCTCTGTGCAAATAGAGTCGAGTGTAGCAAAGCTAAACAACATATGCTCTCAGTATAAAGCATTATAAAGGATGATTGTTACTACTTGTATAGATTTTCGACTGTTGTTCTTCAGCTTCTGTATCATTCACAACACATCGACAACCTTGTATAGCATCTATGACTCGCTTATCATCAATTCTAAACATGTAAGTCCCTGCACCCTATATATCACATAAGAAATTCTTTTGTTTTTCCTCAGATATTGATTAACTTATCGGCATCCAAGATTTATACTACCAACGGAATGCTATGTAAGAATATTGCTCTCGAATAGGAAGCTAACATTTATATGGTAAATAAAGGTACAAGTTAATCCGACTAATTGTTCCATTACTGTTTAATGAATCTTCCATCTAGCACCAAACTGTAGAAAGTTTGTAAAGTCAAACAATACCTACCACCATTGAATTGTAGATAAGACGTTCTCTGTTTTTCAGCTATAGACGGTCTAACAAGTTCTCCCGTGTATTCACTCATCTGCACAAAAACAGCGATCATCATGAGCGACACTTTCCAAAGATGAAATGATGTACCAGTTCAAGTTTAGTAAGCATCATTCAATCATCTGCTAAGATGTATTGTTTATCTTAGCAGAATTTCAAATACATCTTAGCAGAATTTCAAAGGAACTGTACTATCTAAGATAGTCTATCATCTTTAAAGATTTACTGATAACTAAAGAAGAGTGAATGCTCACCAAATGCTATAATCTCTTCCTGTATGTGTTTAAGTACCATAAACCAAATGGTACGGTAAAATTACCTACTACAGGACAAAGATCTCAACACAGACTCACAAATATAGAAATGCAAAATATCTAACACTAGATATATCTTCTTCCTCTTTATCAATCTCTATCTTAGCCGTGGTGGCCTTGCAACTCCATTTTATCCACAGTGTTTTGTCCCTAAACCAGACCAATTCGTATCTGCAACACATATGCATCAAAGGAGAAGGGACATACAATCAGGAGAGTTCATATGAGAGCCAACTCAAACGTCACCTCGACTATTCGATTAACAATTATCTAGACTACGGTTTCATCCACGGTGTAGGTGGTGAGGGTCCTAATACCTTCTACATAAAGGCTCAGTGTCGGGGCGATGCCTCTGAATCTGAGTGCCGTTCTTGCCTCGTTACCGCCTTCTCTGGGGTAACGTCATTTCAATATAATCTATTAGCCTGTCACACTTCAGTTGGTATATATACAGTACAAACAGACAATGGTTCTTGAATCTATTGTAAAATATGTGACAGATTCTTAGGAAATGTCCGAACAACAAAGGGAGAATCATATGGTACGACAACTGTTTTCTCTACATTTCTACGGTCTATACCTATCAGAAGATCGATTACAAGCACTATTTGTATTTGCACAATGCTAAAGATGTGAGCGGCGGCAATACAAAGTTGTTCAACAAGAACACGAGGGCTCTCCTATATAAGCTGAAGGAGAAAGCAATTCGTAAAGAACAGAAGCCCTATACAAGAGACTACTTGTATGCGACTGCCGAGGAAAGTCTAGGGACGATGAAATTGTACGGAATGATGCAGTGTACACAAGACTTATCGGTTAAAAACTGCAGTGTGTGTTTAGATTCGGTTATAGCGAAGCTTCCCAAATGCTGCAACGGTAAACAAGGAGGAAGAGTTTTGAATCCTAGTTGTACTTTTAGGTTCGAGCTTTACCCTTTTGTAAGAACATAAACGACTATATAATGAGAGCTCCAAATACTGAGTTTTCTTGATATGTTCGAATAAACGTTTTGCGCAAATAAATTAATTTACCCTTTGAATTTTTTTGTATAACACACCATATTTGAGGCTAACATAATTTTGGAACTCAAAACATTTCAAACTCCAGAAAACTTGACACAAGTTTGGAAACAACATGAGAAAAAACTTGTCTGCTTCGAGGATATAAGAGATGCGATTAGTGACTGTCAAAAGAGGCATAAAAGTTGTAACAAAAAGATCAAAATCCCATGGAGTAATAGTAAAAAAAGTCTTCTCTAGGCCACTGGAGGAACCATCGCAGGGTAATCTACGGCTGTGAGTGGAGCCTCTGGCAGAAGAGCAGATGGGGCAGCAACCTGAGCAGGTGCATAGTGGGCATCGTCTTCTTTAGGAGCATGAATGATCACAACATCAGGCAATGGTGTCTTTGGTCCATTAATGCCCTTAGGGTCCCAATCAAGCATAACCTTAACCTTGATTCCCAACACACCCTGCACATGCGGGTTTAACCAGACTTAGATTGGACACATTGCTGAATCACTTATTCACTTTAGAACTTGGGAAAGAAACTTACCTGTCTAAGCAGAACATGTCTAACTGCAGAGTCAATGTATTCCTTAGTTGGTTGACCAGATGAAACCATGTAACCATCCTTGAACTTCATCGACTTAGCACGTGCAGGTGCAGCACGGAGCTTTCCACTCACGATGACCTCGCATCCCTTAGCTCCACTCTCCATAACAAATCTCAAAACACCATAACAGGCCCTGTACAAGAAAATAACCATTGCAGTCTATTAACATCTTGGGGATGAGAAGTTCAAGAGTGAAACAAGAGATGCCAACACTTGGGAGATGGGACCTAGAGAGAAGATCGAAATACACAAGTACCATAAAGCGAGTGCATTTTAAGATACCACACAGAGAAATACATATACAGTTATATACTATACATTTCAACTATTAGGTTAGGTAAAATGCATACAAGACCAAGTAAGCTAAACAAAATCAATAGCTCAAAAACAGTCTCAATTACTATGTCTAATCAAAACATACAAGAGAAATGTCGTACCTACGAACAGCAAGACCACCGGGAAGTTTGTAACGTAGAGACTCAGCCTGAGCAATAGCACAGAGACCTCTGTTGTTAACCTTTTCAGCATAAAGCTCAACACTGTCTTGAGGAAACTTGAACCCTTTTCTGAACAAGTGATGTCAATTCCCTTCTCACCTTTTAAAACCCAAACAACATTTCCCACTTTGATATCAGATCTCAAAACAGACTCACAAATCGAAAATGCAATAAAGATCAATCAACAAACAACATACCGAGAACGTTCTGAGTACGGGTAGCTCTGATGATAATATCTCAGTCCTCATTGGAGTAACCCTAACCTCAACACCAGAGTAATCATCCTCTGCAAGCTCTCACTTCATTCAATTCAGCGTAGAGCACACCAACTCGAGTAACGGATCGGAAACTTTAAAAAAAAAAAAAAAAAAAAAAAAGAGAACCAATTCCGGCCGGTTTAGATGTAATCCGGTTATTCGAAATTTAATAGCAGCAACAAAACCGAATAGATTGACCCGATGGAACCATACAAAACATTAAATTCACACCATACCTGTGCACCGACCAACTGCTAAACTTCTCTTGCGTTGCGTAAAAGTAACTTTATCCTCGTCTCAATTTTTCTTTTTTAATTCAGTAAATAAAGACAATTATTATAAATAATTTATTTTCTATAATGATGTTGTATACTAGTAATTCAATTTAAATGCCTGATCAGGTCGGTCCAAACTTGATGAGACCTAGCTAGAGACTGAAATTTTCAAGCTGGTGGTTAGATTTTGAAAAATTGTTTTTGTTCTTATTCCATTTTAAAACCAGACTCCTCTATATACCTTGTAAGAAATGTTAATATTGTGATTGTGATGAGTAGAACAAAGTACAACAGAACAAAACTATTTATTTATGTTTGTGCCAGATTGATTTGATTTATATTGTCTAGCTATCAATTTGTCTCATTGATAATATCAACAGAAAAATTTATTGAATCCGTAGTAAATNAAAAAAAAAAAAAAAAAAAAAAAAAATTGGTCTCAAGTCTAAAAAAAAAAAAAAATTATCTTGGTTAAATGGAAAAGAAAAAATCCAATGATATTTCAATGTTAGATGACAAAAACTAAATTTTAGATATATTCCTAATTGCTTGACAAAAAAAAAAAGATATATTCCTAATTAAAACAAGTTATAATTGAGAAAAAAAATCAGATCAAATTGTTGATACGATAATTGAGAATGAATCCAATTACAGATATTGTTTACCATTAACAATCGCTGATTGTAAATGAAAGTCAAAACTTGTAATGGTCATTTTGGGAAAATTTGAATGGTGCGATTTGATCATTTTTCATGAGATTTATTTCCAACTTCGCTAATATTAAATAAATTTCTCTTGAGAAAATTAAAATAGATTTGACATTTCTTATTTTAATTTTATACAATATCTCGGCCGACATAATAAAAAGAAAATAATAAATATATATATGATCATGTACCTATTAATCAAATAATCGAAAATGAAAGTAATAATAAATAAGATTGGTAAGCAATCAATATTGGAAAGTCGTGGATGCTTACCCCACCGTTCGTCACAAGAGATGATTCGTCATTTAAAGCATCTGATCCTATCAACCAATATATAAACAAAAAAAATAAATTTTAATATATCTTCTCTTCTTTCTTCANAAAAAAAAAAAAAAAAAAAAAAAAAAAAAAAAAAAAAAAAAAAAAAAAAAAAAAACTCAGAAAGAGAGAAAGAGAGGACCAAGGACGACTCTGCAAATATGGCTGATGAATCTCCAAAGTCCATCTACGACTTCACCGTCAAGGTTTTTTCTCTCTTCATGTTTTTTTAGTTATTTGGTTTTATGTTTAATCTTAGATTAATCAGTTCATGTAAACAAACACAAGAACATCTTGTTTTGATCCTATATACGGTAGCAGAATTTTCTATGTTCGATTCTATCTCAAGCAGGATTATGTGTGTTGTATGAAAAGATTTATGTCTGTGTGTGTTCTTGAACGTGGCAGGACATCGGAGGTAACGATGTGAGTTTGGACCAATACAAAGGCAAAACTCTTCTGATTGTAAATGTTGCTTCCAAATGGTAAAAACTTATTTTTCACTTGGTTAAAATTCACTTTGGTTTGCCTAGTTTTTTTTGTTTACCTTAATAAGCATTTTAGTCAATCATAATATAACAGATTTGCTTGACGTCAAAACTAAATTTTCTTATAACCGCAGTGGTCTGACAGATGCGAACTACAAGGAACTGAATGTTCTGTACGAGAAATACAAGGATCAAGGTCTGTGATTTATATATACTCTCTCCCACGCAATTAAACCTGGTTATACTTAGGATTTTAATTGTGATTATAATTAAATAAAAATAGGGTTGGAGATATTGGCATTCCCGTGTAACCAGTTCTTAGGACAAGAACCAGGGAACAATGAAGAGATCCAACAAACTGTTTGCACCAGGTTCAAAGCTGAATTCCCCATCTTTGACAAGGTAAAAACTTATCTACGTACGGCCTTGAATCAAACTCCATTGAGTTTGAACCTGAATTGTGTTCACTAAGTTTTTAAGTTAATCTTTGCAACACAGCAGAAGTAATAGGTGTTGAATATATTTAGAACAAATATTTTTTTATGTCGTGCGTTGTTGTACACACTTCACCTATTGCTATAATTAGTGTTTTACTTTTTGTTACATTATCGGAGTTTGTGTAATGAATGTTGACGCATATGTAGGTGGATGTGAACGGGAAGAACACGGCGCCGTTATACAAATACTTGAAAGCAGAGAAAGGAGGTTTGCTCATTGACGCCATCAAATGGAACTTCACCAAGTTCTTGGTTTCTCCTGACGGCAAGGTCTCACAGAGATATTCTCCCAGAACCTCTCCTCTTCAATTCGAGGTACATACCACCCCGGCTCTCTCCTAAACCGAAATCTATATATCCATCCTAATGACGGTTTGTTTTTGGACTTATGCAGAAAGACATCCAAACTCTGTTGGGACAGGCTTCTTCTTGATCATCCGGAAGAAGTTTCAAGAACTCTCGTTTCGTCCAAGAAATCATCAATATTGCAAATTTATTCTCTCTCATGAATCTGTCGTTTACGTTCTAGATAACTGATGTTTTCAATGTCATTTATCATGTGACTCTCGTTTAAAGATCAAACTTAAAAAAGTTTTAGTAATAAATCAAATTGGGCCATAAGACAGTTGTATACGTAACAAAGAACACGTGAAAGATTTCTCCTTATCGTACACGACACGTTGAGCGTGTTCACAACTTATGACCACAAAAGTTTCTGATTCTTTCCTAGCCACGGGAAAAAAGATAAGAATCACACGTTAAAAAAAAAAAAGAAAAAAAAAACATCATACAAAGGTCATGTGCTTTCTTTGATTAACATCTTGTGATTGAAGCAATGTCATCATATAAGCCTAATTACCAATGACACAAAAAAACAAAGACAGATCAAGATCATGAAAACATACAAAAAGTTAAAACTCTCTCAACAGTTAGATCATGAGTTACCTCAGCCAAAAGCAGAGTTCTATAAAAATACAGTTGGAGATTTGATTGTGTCTCTATATCTCATCACTGCATATATGAACACAAGAACCTTAACTTCAGATGTCAGATGTTAAAATAACCACATTGCACTCAAAACAAAACATTCAAGGGGAGATTGTAGAGGCAAAATAATTTGAACTTTTTATTCATTGACACATTTATTTAAAATTCATTAAAATCATTAACACTAAGGATACAATTAATACACATAAACATAGAATTAAAGTCATGGCAAACCAGTTTATCCATAGACCCATTTGCAGGTCTATTCTCAGCTAACAAAGGCAGAGACTTCATTCTTGCAAAGAAGGTCTTTTCTCTAGTTCAACCAATCTGTTTCAGACAAGAAGAGATGATCGATTCTTTTTCAGCTGCACAACCGTACGGTGCAAGCTACAGTTTGTGCCCAGTATTTGAGTCTAGCTTTTACATCTTCTGGATCATCACCTGATATATTAAAAAATGGCTACAAAATTAATTAAATGTTCTTCCCAATCACCTGTGAATCGACATAAATTCTAATAAAGATTAAGAGAGTTACCAGGNCGTACGGTGCAAGCTACAGTTTGTGCCCAGTATTTGAGTCTAGCTTTTACATCTTCTGGATCATCACCTGATATATTAAAAAATGGCTACAAAATTAATTAAATGTTCTTCCCAATCACATGTGAATCGACATAAATTCTAATAAAGATTAAGAGAGTTACCAGGGCTAGAGATCTTCCAATTTGCAATTGGAGTAGTCGTGGTCGGTGGTGGCGGCGAATCCTCTTCTTCCGACGAGCTGTGGTGGTTTTGTTTATCATCTAAGAACTTTTGGCTCATGGAGTAACAAAGCTCTAACGCAGGCAGAGTGTTGCAAAGCTCAGGGATCTCATCGTAGCTAAAACCAAACCCTAGATCTAAACAACCTTTAAGCTCCTCAAGATCATCATCCGTCAAACTCTTGGCTCTCGTCAAATCATCTTGATCATCCAAGGCGTATCCCTCAAGCAACACTTGGCTCTTCTTCTTTTCAAGCTTCTTCCTACTCTCGCCGGTGAAATAGCCTCCTCCTCCTCCTCCTCCTCTGCCACCAGAGTTTCCAATTGCGGCCCACGCTTCTTGGATTCCCCCGTCGTCTTCGTGGTGTTCTGGTAAGAGTACTGTGTTCGATGTAGCATCATGATCAGCATTTAGTTTGTTTTCTTGGAGAGAGTGTTGCGTCCTCCATGGATCTGATGATTGGAAGTGATGAGTACAAGCCATTCTTGTGTGTTTTGTTATCGTAATTGAATGGTGGTGATGTGAGGAGAGATTGATTTATATAAAGAGATGGTTTCTTGAAAAAGCGGCGACGTCGAAGCATCAATTATTGTATATGCCATCTTTTGTGGGGGCCATGCAAAACAAAACGAACCAATGATTCATATGAAAATGTGTGTTCAAGAAACATCTATATATTAGTTACCTATTTACATTATTCCTGAAAATTTTTAAAAGTATTATTACACATATTGCGTTATTGGCTTAGGCATCTACTTAAAAAGTTGAAAAATATTATTTAATTAACATCAGATTATTATTCTTTTAAAAATCAATAACTAATACTCCCTCTGTTTCACAAAGAGTGTCATTTTGACACATTTCACACAAATTAAGAAAAGTTTGAATTATACTTATTTGCCCCTATTTATTAAGTGATTAATGATCAAAATTCAATGAAAATAGCTTTGGGTTTAGGGGTAAAAAAGAAAATTTAACATTAAAACACTCATTGGAAATGTAAAATGACATTCTTTGTGAAACAAGAAATTTTCTCCAGAATGACACTCTTTGTGAAACAGAGGGAGTAAAATGTTATTATTATATATGTACTTTAATTAGTTGATTATCATTCGACTTTATTAAAAAGCAATGAAGTGAATAAATTCGATTTAGTTAGCAAAAGAAAAAATGATTGTAGAAACACGTTTTAAGGAAACGTGTCGGATTCGAAATTTCGAAGATACCGAGAAGCTATCAATTGTCAAAAGACGCATAGAAATTGAAACAAAATCACATCTCTGGTTTTCATATATATATGGCACGTTGAGCACGGATCTTTCCACTCAGGATGACCTGCCCCAAGCATTTGTTAGGTACAAGATATGATACAAAATGTCATGATACCATGAACGTAAAAACACTTAGTGGGATTTGTATTCAGTATTCACCATGCATGCCTTAGCTCCAATCTCCATAATAAATCTCACAAGTCAAAACACCTAGCAAACACTATACAACATAAGATCATTGCATATTAATATCAAGCTCCGACTGGGGAGATGAGAGCATCAACATCATGTGAAAAAAGAATATATATATATATAAGAACTTCATGTGACCGTCACCACAGTCAGATAAGGGTCCCCATGAAAGAAAAAATCACAATGAGTAATGATGTCATGAACAGGCGGAACATGATCCATATACGAAGGGAGAGACTCGCCGGAGAAATGATGACATATATATAGAGTTATAGACCTCATATTGTTCACCTTTTCTATCACTGTCTTGAAGAAATCCGAATGTTTTCTAAACATGTAACGAAAGTCATGCAATATAGACTATATAGTCTCTATACCCTTGGCCAAAAGATGTAAAACAATAGTGTGTGCTACTCTCATTGCTTCATATTGCGTGTTGTTGATAAAAATAAATTATTTAGGAAAAGTGTCCCTTGGTTAAATTATTAACTTGTGTAATCTGAGTTGGTTTTTTTTTTCATTTTCTTTTTGTTAATGGAACGAGATCTCATCATTATTTTCACAAAATCTCATCATTAAAACCAAAAAAGTCTACACAAAATTAATATTTATTTAGGAAAAAAATTCAAAGAAAGTATCCATTTGTTACTGATCATTTTAAAGAAAAGTAAACTCACAAAAGCCTGCAAGGAAGGTTCAATAAACTAATAATCACCTTATAAAACCTTGACTAGGTTTGGATCCGCACGTACGTGTACGTGCGGGATAATTTTTGCATATTTTTAAAATAAATTAGAAAATTTTCACGTAAACCTCTACTCAGATCTGCATGAGTGATATATATAAGAAAAAATTAAGATATAATTTAGATAAATGATATTACGTGTAAATTATTCTAAACTAATCCAAACATTTACAACTGTTTGTTTAAGGGTGTTAAATCAAATCTGGATTTCGTTTCAGTTTTATTTAATTCACGTATTTAACCTAGATGTATATATTTTGGAATGAGATACTCGTCTAGTTCTGTATGTGTCCCATAACCGTTCTCTTTTAAATAATTACATGTTCGATTATATTTATTATAATAGATTTATACCGAATATCCGTATTCTCTGTTGATAAATTTAATTTTTATTAACTTTAAATATTTTTTGGTATAACATACATAATTATTTG
Source organism: Camelina sativa (assembly GCF_000633955.1). NCBI lineage: Eukaryota > Viridiplantae > Streptophyta > Magnoliopsida > Brassicales > Brassicaceae > Camelina > Camelina sativa. The sequence goes on from NC_025689.1 coordinate 10,683,861, forward strand.
AATGCATAGCAGTTTGATATTTGGTTTAGTTTCACTTATGAATATACCCTCACAAAATTCTCATAACTTGATCATTATGTAATTAATTTGAACGATTTCCTAAAATATAATAAATTTGTTGTTTAATCTTCTTCTTAATATGTAAATTCAGTCAATTTGGAAAAATGGATATTTGATATTCCTTTTTAACCCTTAAGTGTATTCTCCAATTAATAGTATAGATTTGCTTCAATTATTGAATGAAATATTCCTTAGTTATACTAATGACAATTTAATGTAAATCCCTTATATATTGAATGATCATCGATTCTTTCACCATTAAAGCTTTACAAAATTATTAGAAAGGTAAAATTATTAATATTTTTGAAGATATTATTTTAAATATATATTTTTTACATCTCATAATATAGTTATATTATGATATTACAATACATAGTAAAATTAATTTGATTTCAAAAATATGTAAGAGATAATATTTATCAATTTTTGAATAATATTTATAGGAGCAAAATATTGTGTGTATAGATAAATTGAATATCAATGGCAGTTGAAAAAAAAAATATAAATATAGCAGTGGGCCAGTGGCAGTTTTGTGTAATTTTATGGAATACTAAGGATGAATAATAAATTGGGTATGGAGCTCTCTGGCGACGACACGTCAGATTTTTCTTCAAAATGTTTCTCTTTTAATATATAGGGGATTGGAAGAGCATATGAAGAAGTTTTTTTAATTTTATCATCCAATCAACATTTATTAGGAGAGCATATAAGGAAGTATTTAGAAGCTGCAGATGCTCTCATATGCTCTTTTTCTGTATGCTCTCATTTGAAGCATTTTCCAAGCATTTAACTCTAAAATATTAATATATATTAAGATAATTTTAAATAATTAATTATTTTGTAAAAATAGAAAATTATGATTACATAAAAGATAAATTTATTTGTTATAACATAATATATATGAGAAACTACTTAATGTTATTATTTGAAACAATATTATAATTTATTTAATACATTAAAATATTAATGTGGATATTTTATAATATATATTATTGTATTATTTTAGTTTAATGTGTTATATTATATATATTTTAAAAAGTTATTGAAATTAAAAATGTAAATATAGATATAAACTTTTATTAAAAAATTATAATATATATTAATTATTTGTAATTAATGTGTTACATTATAAATATATATAATTAAAATTTATTAAATTACACATTTATATATTTATAACAATTTATAAAATTCATTAAATGTAAAATATATTTTTAAAAAATTATATAGCAATGAGTGATAATTAATTTTTTAATTAATATCATATATTAAATATAAATATAATATCTAATACTCCATTGCTATACCAATCAACTAAATGTGTTATCAGAGCATACAACTTATCCACCTTAATGCTTATGCTGCATAATGCTAATGCTCTAGTATATGTTGTTCCAATCAAGGCCTAAATAGCATCACCAAACAACACCTTTCTTCAAATCCACTAAAAACAAAAACAAAAGAAAAACTTCAATAAAATGTCAACTTCTAAAACCATAATCTTCACTCTCTTCATCGTAACAACACTACATGCATCCTGCAATGCAGCTGCAAACGCTACAACGAAACCTCTCTTCCCAGCGATTCTAATCTTTGGCGATTCAACCGTCGACACAGGAAACAACAACTACCCTATACAAACAATCTTCAGAGCTAAACATGTTCCTTACGGCATTGATCTTCCAGGCAGCACACCGACCGGAAGATTCTCAAACGGAAAACTCATGTCAGACATACTCGCAACCAAACTCAACATCAAACAATTTATTCCTCCTTTCTTACAACCAAATCTCTCTGACCAAGACATTCTAACCGGAGTGTGTTTCGCATCAGCCGGTGCCGGTTACGATGACCGAACAAGTGTCACGACACAAGCCATCCCTGTCTTGGAACAACCAAATATGTTCAAGAGTTACATTGTTCGCCTCAAAGGTATCGTGGGAGACAAGAAAGCTATGGAGATCATAAACAATGCTTTCGTGCTTGTGAGTGCAGGGCCTAACGATTTCATCTTGAACTATTACGATTTTCTCTCGAGGCATCTCAAGTATCCTCTCATTTCTGATTACCAAGACTTTATTCTTAAGAGGCTTGAAAATTTCGTGCAGGTAACGTCTAATATATTCCCTCATATACAGTATTATTTACCACAATTAGGGTTTTGGAACAGACTTTAAACTTTGTTTGTGATAAATTGTCTTTCTAATCTCTCTGGTTAATGTGCAGGAACTTTACAGTCTAGGTTGCCGTAATATAATGGTTGGAGGTCTACCGCCAATAGGGTGTTTACCGATCCAAATGACTGCTAAAGTCAACCTTTTTAGATCCTGTTTGGAACAAGAGAACAGCGACTCTATTTTATACAATCAGAAACTTCAGAAGCTCTTGCCCCAGATCGAAGCATCTCTTACCGGAAGCAAAATCCTTTACGCCAATATCTATGACCCAGTGATGGATATGATCCAAAACTCCGGCAAATTCGGTAACATATATAAATATATTTCTTGTGCCGCAAGTTATCCATTCTATGGAAAACATATATTTAACACTAGTGATTAATATTATTCGTGTGTGTGGAATTTATAACAGGGTTTAAAGAGACGAAGAGAGGATGTTGTGGAACAGGGTTCTTGGAGATGAGCTTCATGTGTAATGCTTTATCTCCGACGTGTGGGAATCGGTCGGAGTTTTTGTTCTTTGACTCGATTCATCCATCGGAAGCTACCTGCAATATCATAGGCAATATTCTGGATCGTCAGATTCGTGGGAGGTTCCAGGCTTAAGTCAATGTTATATATTTCTTAATTGCGACAATCTGTGGACTTTGTTCATTAATCAAATATATAAATTATAGCCAAATCTGTCGCAACTAAATTTAGTTGACTTTCACTTGTTGACAAACAAAGAAAATCAGTTGAGTTAAATTATAAGATTCTTGGCTAAAATCTGTCAAATTGATCTTAACTAAGAGTATTTGCCGACAGTTTTATGTCGGTTCGATTTTGTAGAATCTGACCACATTTCTCATTAACTGAAGGATGCGAAATAATTTACATAAAAATTTAGTCAAACTAGGCTTTGGTCGATCTATCTCACAACAAAACTAATACCAAAATACAACCAAAATGTAACACTTAAGCTTTTTTCCTAAAAGATCCCACAAGAAGGGAAGTACAAAATCTAATAACATTGGTTAAGATTAAAGAACTCTTCAAAATCTCTACTTCGAAATGTGTCTGCAAAAGACGTTGTTGAGATTTCTACTTCCATTCCAAACATACAAACAATCATGTGGACCATGGTCTTAATATTGCCAATATGATCAAGTTGAGTAACCAATTTTATTTCATTTTGTAGTTTTCGCATATTAGTAGAAATTAACAAAGAAAAAAACTAACTGAAAGTTGAACAATTTATGTCAAAAACTTCGAGTCTAATCTTGTCCACTCTGAGCTTACATATGTTTGAATGGAGTTTGACTAGTTTTCTGCATAAACCTTTCCGGAAAGATAGACACTTGGCACTTGTGCCTCTGTATCTTCTAAGATTATGATGGTAATGTGCTTAGGTTCTTAATACAAATCATCTAATTCCTACATCTAAACAAAAGAGAAACAGAAACTCTAAACCCACAATAATATAACTATATAATCTCTTCTGTTTCTTGAATCTTCATTATACCCCATATCTCTTCAACGCTTTGCTTAAACTCGGCATTACATTGTAGGCATGGTAAGATCTTCTAAGTTCAATAATGGAACCAACCTGAACACAAACAATAGAGATTATCAACACAACTGAATCAGTATTGTTGTTAAGCTGAATCATATAGAGAAATGTGGATCGAACTCTTACAATTATCAAAACCGATGTAAATCCGATAGAAAAGCCTTGATTGATGCTGCGTAGATAGTGGTCAAGTACACTAGAAGCTGTTGCCAAAAAGCTCAACAGAAGACCACCTGAATTAAACCAAACCAACTGGTTTTTAAGAGATTATACTTACACTATGCATGCAATAAGTCTCTAAAACAGAACAACTTCACTTACCCCAAAACCTAGTTGATGCTTGTATCTTCGTTAGGTACTCAATGGTGGCTTTCCCAGGCTTTATGTTGGGTATTCTCGCTCCCATTTTGTTTAAATAATCGGCTATTTCCTTTGGCAAGTTGGCCTATATAATACCATAAAAAAAACAATGTTTAATGTTCACTGGAAGATTGAAATATATATTGAAAAAAGGGTAATTTACTACTCACGATGTCAAAGATGTTGAAGAGAAAGACGAAAAACGCATATATCGAGTAATAGACCCAAGGCGGTGCTCCAACATTGCTTTCAGGGTTTAATATCTCCTTCATGTTTAACAAGAACGGTGAACCCAGAATACTAAAAACATAAATGACCTCATTAGACAGCCTTAGATGGTAACAACAACACAAAGATGCAAGAACCTAATGGATCTGTGAGGGATTTACCTTGCAAGTATGCTGGGGAATGCCAAGAGATATGTGGTTGTGAGGACAGGCTGCATTCCTGCTGGGTTAATGTTAAAAGGTATGTACGGCTCCACCTCGGTTATTGGAGAACCTTCTCTGCCCAATTGGCAAAACATAGCATAAAATCAAATATGAGCAAACCACACGTTGCATCCAAATGTATATTTAACCTAGTCTACTCCTAGCTATATGGCTAAAATTGCAATATACAAGAATCTTTTCTACAAAATACTGATGATGAGCTATATATTACCTCGAAGCAGAAGCAAGTTTAAAACCATAATATTGTAGTTTTATCTTCCTGCAGCCCTCAGTAACAACAACAGCGAACATAGTTACTACCGTGAAAATGCCCAGCAAGCCTAACAAGTAAGGCAACCAATTCGAGAAACTTCCTGTAAAAACCAAAAAAGAATGACTCTTCCTTGTTATAAATTTATTGAAAAGAGAGGGGAATGATAGATGCTTCCAGGAAATGTGGTAGAATACACGTCTAAGGTAAAGACTTAACCATAAGTTTAAGAAATGTGGAGTAAGACAAACCAAAGGTACCTGAGATTTGATTGAGCATCTTGTGTAAGGTCTCTGTGTAGCCAGTCAATATTCCCACACAAATAATTAGAGATGACCCATGACCTGTAAAATGCATAGAAACAGGTTATGAGCAAGTTACACCAATTACTCAATTTTAGTATCACTATAATTGATGTGTCTGACCTTTGATCAATAAGCTACCAATGGTTATAGAGATAGATAGAGAAAGAGAGAATCACATACCAAATCCAGATTCTGATATTGTATCACACAGCCACGTCATCGTCATTGCACCACAGACTAGCAGAGATGCTGTCATCATTACATGCTTGACCCTGAATAAGCATGCATTCTTACTTTAGCATCATCATCTGTGGCAAAATGGATGATAGAACTATCTTAATTAACTTACTGGGAAGTGGCTGCAAAAACTGAATACTGAAGAGAAGTGTAAGCCACCACTAACGCTTCCACTATAGCAAAGAAAAAGGAAAGCCACCATCTAAAAAACAGACGAAATGACAATTTAGTAACTCTGATTAATGAAGCAAAAAAAGTCAGAAGAGCTAAAACAAAGTAATTGCATGTTAAGAATTCATCTCACGGCTTGAGAGGTAAGAAACTAAACACACATATAACTCTTGATCTTCTCGTGACCATCTAAGCCTTCCTTTCGCAGCTTCACCAAGGATGGAAGAATGTGACAAAGCACCTGGTGTTTCATGATCACTTTATCATCAATCATAATCTTAATATATAAAGAATCCACAGATTCAGGCAAAAAAAAAACATCAGATCAAAGAGAGATCTTAACCTGCATAATAATGGATGCTATTATTTGTGGACTGAGCCCAAGCTGGAAGAGTGAAAGCTTGATCTCTGCTCCAAACTCACCCAGTTCCTCTATCAAAAAAACATAAAACGTTAACTACAAACTTGGAAGTGTCATCAAAACAAGGGATAATAAAACTCAAACGGCATTGGAACACTCACCAACAGAGCCAGAGACGAAGCTAAGGTAATCTTGGGGTATCAATCTTCTGTCGAATCCAGGTAAAGGGATAAAATATCCAACACGGCTAAGAACAAGCAATAGAGCTGTTACGAACAACCTCCTCCTTATCTCGCTCTTAAAGAACCTTTCTGCTGCAGTATTGAGAACTGAACTAATGCGAACAAAATCAAGAAACCTATTTCTAAAAGACTTTGGCCTATTATTATTATCCTCTAGTGTTTTGGAGACACTGTCCTGTGAATCCTGAGGAATAATCTCTACATCCAAAGCATCAGTACCGCTGCTAATGGATTCGTTTCTGAGCTTATCTGAATAATTTACAGAAAAACTCTTCCTTTGTTTTACAAGGAGATGTCTTCTGTTCATCTGCATAACATGGCTCTCTCTCGTGCTTGACAAATTCATGGTAAGACATTTTCTTGATTGAAAAGGTTGATGATAACACAAAACTGGGTCTCCTGCAAAAAACATCAAAGCAATTGTTTTTGTTGATTTGAGAAAGTTTAAGACAAAATTGAGCAAATTTGCAGGGTTAAAGAGAACTACTAAATCCAAAGAGGATAGTATCAGTTTAAAAGTAACGAACTTTATAGCCATAGGAGAAAACCCAAGTTATGAAATTAGGGTTTCCATCAACGAGAATTTAACCATTTGTATTTGTATACCCACCGACGAGTCTAGGTAAGTAAGTAACAATCTTTTTGCTTTTTGATTCCGACTAGTCTAAGGTAAGTAAAACTTACGTTTAGAGAGGGAAGCATAGGAGGAGGGATGCGAAAGCGAGAATGGTCTAAGAAGAGGAACATGGAAGAAGCAAGCTTGAGAGGTGTTCATCGAGAGAGGATGAGAGAAAAATGCGGCGCAGAGCCTAACGAAGAACAACTTCGCCTTTCAATAGTGTTATACTCTCTTTAAAAANTTTTTTTTTTTTTTTTTTTTGGTATTCTACCATTCTTTCACCAATATGTAAAGTTATAATTTATTTTTTACACAATTTGTTGAGAGACAAGTTAGATTTTTTTTTGATGACCTTTTTAATGAAATGAAAATATATAAATAAATGTTGTAGAAGAGAGATAAGTCTACACTCTATTCCAGTAATCGTAAACCCAACCGATCCAGTCTCTTTAGATTCCTCTTCTTCTTCTCTCCATCAGACCACAAAATAAAAGTTTGATACTTTAGTCCTAATTTATTCATTCTCATCAATTTTGCTTCTTCCCCTGTTCATTACTTCCACCAGCGATTGGGGTTTCCGACAAAAACCCTAGATTTGTAGGAAGAGAGGGGTTTCGTCTTGTTTCCTGTAAATCTCGGTTTTTTAATTGCTGATCATGGATTCTGAAGAAGATATGCTCGATGCCCACGATATGGAGTCTGGTGAGGACGATTTCTACAGCGGTGGAACTGATGATTATAATGATAGTGATGATGGTGAACCCGATTACGGGTTTGTTGAGGAAGACGCTGATGATTCTGCTATGATCGCCTCTCATCGCTCTCAGGTGTGGATTGGTTCTTGAAACTAATTGCTTTTAGAACCTTGTGCATGTTTTATGACTTTTGTCTTCTGGCAAATGTTGAAATTTCGGAGCTTTTTATGATATAGTTTTCAATTTTTTATTTGGGAGATAAGAGTCTAATTGAGATTTTACTCTATGGCTTTCAAGTATGGGGTTTGTTGTCGGTTTGAGATTGTTTTTGTGTTTATCATTTACTTCTTATTTGTTAATAAGGTAGTGTTTAGCTAATCAAATGATAGTTTCTAGTGTTAGAGACCTTTGCATTTTTCGTGTCATGCATAGTCTTCTAAGTCATTGTAGGGATGAGGAAAGAAACTTAGTTTTGTTGATGGAATCGTATTGATATTGATGATTTTTTGGTGAATCTATGCGAGATTATGCGGAAAAGTATTGAAATTTTTACGGGAAATGCTGTGATTTTAGTTGAATTAAGGAGTTTTTGTTTTTTTATTTACCCTGCTTCCAAGCTCCTTGGTAATCCCTTTGTGTTTCCGTTCCCATTACTTCCACTGTACTTGGTATAAGCATAACTGCAATTGTTAGATATTTGGTAGTGTCCGTGGTAGTTGAAAGAGGAAACCGTTTTATAGTTTGTTGCTGATAACACACGCTTAATGTTGTGTTCCTAGTTGCTTCGGTAAATTGTTTATTTCACTCCTTGGATATAGCTTTTTCTCTCTCTGCTGTTTTAGTTCCATGTCTACTTTTGTTTTTCTGTGAACATTGACCCATTATAACTGAAATGTTACTTCTTTCCAGAAAAACTTTTGTGTTCTGAGGGAAGAAGATATTCGCAGGCACCAGATTGATAATATTGAACGAGTTTCCGTTGTCCTTTCGATAACTGAGGTCGAAGCGAGTATTCTGCTTCGTCACTTTCATTGGTAAACGCCTTTTATATTTACTCTTTTTATATTAACACCTATGTGTTTCTCATTCTTTTTATTTGTATATATCTGATTCCTTGTTTATCTCAATTTGTTTTGGGTGATAATATCAAATGGTCTCTGTAGCTTTTCTAGAATGTATATCCATGGTCATACTTGTGTGATTATTCTAGCTTTCTGATGCAATGAGAACCATTCCATTTCAGGAGTGTCGGTAGAGTTCATGATGAATGGTTTGCAGACGAAGAGAGAGTTCGAAAGACTGTTGGCATATTGGAGAGCCCTGTTGTTCAGCCAACTAATGACAGTGAAGTATGTTCTTTGACATTTGGATAATCTGAAGTGGTTTTACATGTTTCCTGTCTGACAATTTATGTCTCACTAACATGTGATGTTGTGTTTAGCTTACATGTGGAATTTGTTTTGATGCATACCCTCCTGAGAAAATCGCTTCAGTTTCTTGTGGCCATCCTTTCTGCACTACATGCTGGACAGGTCAGTTGTGTTAGTTTTTTTTTTTTTCATTAGCATCCTCAAGACTCTTGCATCATTAGTTCTTCAAGAATGGCAACCACTTCGTTTTTTCCTTGTATTTATCTGAGGTTAGATTTAGTTAATTGGATGTAGTTATAGCCAGGTAATTTCCTTCCAATCTAATTTTTAATTTCAAAAGCTCCCATCTTTGAGGTTTCTGAAAGCAACTTTTGTGCCCCACTTTCTACTACTATATTTGTTGAGTGGAACTTACGTTCTACCGTGTACACTTTTGCAGGTTATATCAGCACAACCATTAATGATGGCCCAGGATGTTTGATGCTAAGATGTCCTGACCCATCTTGCCTTGCTGCTGTTGGTCATGATATGGTTGACAAATTAGCGTCTGAAGAAGATAAGGAGAAGTACAATAGATATTTTCTTAGGTCTTATATTGAAGACAATAGAAAGGTAAACGCTCCCTAAAATTTTATATCACACACTGGTATTAATGTCGCAGGCTCTTTTATCGAGATATCACGTCATTCTTACTTGAAATGTTTCACGCTCCTTCCTATTTGTTTTATGATTGACACTATTTTCCGGCTAAGGAGTATTGGCTTCTGTCTGTTCATCCTGAAGTTTTTTGCGATCTCTATTTTTGTAGCATGTTACTAGTGTTGTTAGAAGATCCTTTTTTTTCATGATTACATAATTGTTTTAAGTATACTCGGATTACCTTCAATGTTTTTGTATTGAGCAAAGTAGCAAACTATATTAGTCTCTCTCCATATTTATTCTTATGATGCGATGTTTCTAATGCTTGTGTTGCTACTGCTTTGGTTATTTGGTTCAGATGAAGTGGTGTCCTGCCCCGGGATGTGATTTTGCGATTGATTTTGCAGCAGGGTCTGGAAATTATGATGTTTCCTGCTTGTGCTCGTTTAGCTTTTGCTGGAATGTAAGTTCCTGAGTTAAAGCCCACTGATTTTTTTTTTTCTCCTAATTATTTTAATGTTTTTGGTTGATCAATAGTGCTGTGGTAAATCTGAAATGTAGTGCACTGAAGAGGCTCACCGACCTGTGGATTGTAGCACAGTTTCAAAATGGATATTAAAGAACAGCGCTGAATCTGAAAATATGAACTGGTATCCACTCTATCTATGTCTTTCTTTTTTATTCGTGTTCCTGATCGCTGATCTTTGGCTTTTATAGAGACATATATCTTATCACCTCTGAATATCTATGTCTGCCTCCTTATTCTCAGGATACTTGCCAATTCAAAACCTTGTCCGAGATGTAAGCGGCCAATTGAAAAGAATCAGGGCTGTATGCACATGACATGTACACCGCCTTGTAAATATGAATTTTGTTGGTAATGTTTGAATCCCATTTCTAACTTCTTAGTTTGGTTGAAACTGTCTCTCTGCAATGTTGTATGTTCAATGTTAACAACGGTGTTTATATATTTAAACCTATAGGCTTTGTCTTGGTGCATGGATGGACCATGGGGAAAGAACTGGTGGTTTTTATGCTTGTAACCGTTATGAGGTGGCCAAGCAAGAAGGACAGGTAAGACCTCTGGTACTTATTTGATCTTTGGTGGTGTTTCTAATTAGTAATTTGCGCTAATGTTACTGAATATTGATATGGGTTCATCGTTGCCTGTTAGTATGATGAGACTGAAAGGAGGAGAGAGATGGCCAAAAATTCGCTAGAGAGATACACACATTATTATGAACGCTGGGCAAGCAATCAAACGGTATGAGCACACTTCTTATGGCTAAAGAGGTTTCTAGGTCTTCATTATTGATTTCTTTGTCTTGGGTTATTTGGCAGTCGAGGCAAAAGGCTATGGCGGATCTGCGGCAAGCGCAAACGCAGAATGTAAGACTTGTTATGTTCTCTATATCAATATATATTTCACAGATGAAGACTATATCTGTTTCTCATACTCTGTTATCTATATTGACTCATTTCAATTCTGCCAGCTTGAGAAGCTTAGTGATAGACAGTGCACACCAGAATCTCAGCTCAAATTCGTTTTAGAAGCTTGGCTTCAGGTTAGCAGACAGATAAAAGTGTTTAAAATAATAATAAAGTGAGACTTTTCCATAACATTTTTCTAAACAGCTTCTCATGTGATTTTACTGCTGCAGATCATCGAATGTAGGCGAGTCTTGAAATGGACATATGCATATGGATACTACCTACCTGATCATGAACATGCCAAACGACAATTTTTCGAGTATTTGCAAGGTCAGAACCCTCCGTTTAATTGTGCGTCTTTTTCTTCTTCAGAAGGAGCTTAAATTTTCTTCTATTGTTCAGGGGAAGCTGAGTCAGGTTTGGAGCGGCTCCATCAATGTGTAGAGAAGGACTTGGGTCAGTTTCTCAATGCGGAAGGCCCATCAAAAGATTTCAATGATTACCGGACAAAACTAGCTGGATTGACCAGGTTGGCGTTTTTGTCTTCATACATTTATCCTGTTGTTTGACAGAGAAGAAGAATGTGCTTCAGGCTATTAGGAATATAATTTTGTGGCCAAAACCTTAGCTAAATGACGTAAATCTAAACCAATCAAGCCATACATAATGTTAGCCTGCTAGGTTCTGTGGTAGTTTTCTGAAGTAGCTCTCTGTGACTTTCAGCATTTTGCGGAAAGCTAAACCCGTGCTTTTATATTTTTGTATTCTTACAGCGTGACGAAAAACTACTTTGAGAATTTGGTGAAAGCTCTGGAGAATGGTCTTGCTGATGTAGACTCACATGCGGCTTGCAGCAGCAAATCAACAAGCTCTAAATCAACAGGTTCCAGTAGCAAAACAAGAGGTAAAGGCAAAGGAAGTTCCAGAACTGGTGGATCCAGTAGAATCCCAGATGACAACTTATAAGTTATGATTCTCATGTCCTCACCAAGGTACCAAAACCCGAATTGGTCGTATGCACTTGGAGAATGCACACGATCAAAGAAAAACCCAAACTGCACGCACTGGAAGTCTAATTCTTCTCCTATGTGTGTGTGCAGGTTTGGATTGTAGGGTTTGTGATAAGTTTACTACTTATGTATAGTGTAAAAGAATATGCATGTGATTGTTGTCTCTACTACACACATTGTAACAAGACTTCTGTTGCCGGCTGCGGCTATGGTAATCTCTGTAAAACCAAAATCCAGTGACCTCATGTGTCTGGGTTTGAAAGAAACAAAAAAAAGAGCAAATGGTACTTGCTTTGTGTTTGGCTTTACCTGACCATTTTATGTTTGTAATATTAAATTCAAGTTTCATCTCAGGAAAGTGTTTAATTTTGGTGTTTAAAATTTGATACTAGAGTTTCTACTTGTGCACAGCTTGGAAAATTTTTATCTCTCTATGAAAATTCGTCGTGTTGGCACAATCAAAATCGGTGTTTCTACAACCAAAATATATCAATGGGACCTCTATGAAAAACTAATAGAATTCTCTAGTAACCCTGAATGTATTGATGTAGAGCTTACTGAATTCTTGATGTGGTCAGGAGAAACCACTCCCATAGATGATTACGATGTGTTTTTACACTTACGGAGACTTGTAGATCAAGCAATTTCCTCTGATGATTATAATATAGGTTGTGCTTTAAGAGTGTACTTGAGGACTCTTACTATCGATATTCCTTCTGAACAAATTGAGGTACACGTCCTAGGTTTACTGGATGAGCACGATGTTATCTTTGAATTTGATCATCACCAAATTGAAGAAGCAGCTCCATCTCAGCTTGAAGAAGGTTTTCAAGTCTCACTCAATGAGACCATTGAAGAAGATGTTCCAGGTTTAGAGGATGATGAGCAGGATATTATATTTGAATTTGATAATCATATTGAAGAAGCAGCTCCATCTCAGCTTGTAGAAGTTTACCGAGTTTTGCTCAGTGAGACCATTGAAGAAGAGGTTCTAGGTTTAGAGGATGAGCAAGACGTTATCAGCTTTGACTTTGATCATCAAACTGAAGAGGCAGCTCGGTCTCAGCTTAGAGAAGTTTTTTGTCTCGCTCAATGAGACCATTGAAGAAGACGTTCTAGGTTTAGAGGATGAGCCCGATGTTGTGTTTGTCTATGAAGAAGCAGCTCCATCTCAGCTTGAACAAGTTGCTCGAGTCGACGACTTTGTACACTTATTGGATGTGCACAATGTTAGCTTTGACTTTGATCATCAAACTGAAGAAGCTGCTCCATCTCAACTTGGACAAGGTTTTCAAGTCTCGCTCAATGAGACCATTGAAGAAGAGGTTCTTGGTTTAGAGGATGATCAGCACGAGGTTATTTATGTCTGTGGAGAAATGGCTCCATCTCAGCTTGTTCGAGTCTTCGAGTTTCGACACTTATGGGATGAGCACAATGTTAGCTTCGACGACTCTCATCATCGAATTGAAGAGAGGGATCGTTCTCTGATTGAAGAAGTTTTTCAAGCCTTGTTCAATGAGGCCAATATTGTGAGGTTAAGACCTGCGAGCAAGCTCGCTGTCGAGTCTTTGAAAAGAAAAATATACAAGAAGACTAGCGATGTGGTCGGTGAGATTGACATGTGCTCTATTTGTTTGGAGGAATTTGACGACGGAAGAAGTATTGCGACTTTACCGTGTGGAGACGAGTTTGACGAGGAGTGTGTTATGAATTGGTTTATGAGTAGTCATGTATGTCCATTGTGTCGTTACGAGATGCCATTGTGTCATTGAAAAGCTTTGCGTTTTGTGCAAAATATACCATAGTTTATTTTTATATATAAATCATTTTCTATGGTTCTATATATCGATTAAACAGCTGCGAAAATGAACCCTCCATTACCTAAATAGAAAAAAAAAATCATGGGTTTACAATTGAAAGTATTGTTCTAATAGATTTGCGTATAAAATTAAGTCTATCATGTGAATTTTGGCAATAAAACTGAAATCAAATTTAAAACGAATAACACAGAGTTGACTTAGACCTACAAGGGTTTTCTTTTCCCATCTTATAATAATGTGCGAAAAAAAGAGTAAATTAGATTTATACTACTTAAAAAAGGAAAACTTAAGAGCATCATAAGATGTTATAAAGAAAGAAAAAAAGGAAAAATAAACAAACCCAAACAAGATAATAACAGAAAAAGAAAAAGGAAATCTTGGAAAATATCAAAATAGTACTTAAAATCTTAAACAATAAAGTGTATTTTCCAAATCCCACTAGGCAAACGAATGCACGCAGAATCATCTATATATAAGGTTGTGACAACCCTGAACATAAACACAACACACACAGAGTCATCACTTTTGATTTTCTTATTTTATTTTTTCATCATCACTGTCTTCCATTAATCATGAGAACTGTATTGGATCACCATATTAGACGCAATCCTGAATCAGAAGGCGACGGCACAATCACAATCAATGCAAAAGTCGTCGGTTATAATCCGACTTTTACGGCTTCGTCGTTTATGGAAGAATTCATCCACGAAGATGACGAGAAGTGTCGAAGCAAAGAAGACCTGAACTATTTCTTGATGGAATCAGGAATTAGCAACGATGATACTTACGATGCGATAACAGACCTAATCTTCTATGTTGACGAAGTTACTTCTTCCGCAAGTTATAACTCTTCTCCGGGGTATGATTTGCTAGTGTCCTTGCTTCTTATTCCTGACTCTCACATTGAAGAAGCGATTCAGATTGAAGAAGCGGTTCGAGTCTCGTTCCACGAAACCATCAATTTCCCTTTGAGACCCGCAAGCAAGCTCGTGGTCAAGTCCTTAATCAGGAAAATATACGAGAAGGTTAGTTCTACTGGCGAGACGACGTGCGCTATTTGTTTGAAAGAGTTTATTAACGGTGAAAGTAGAGTTGTGAATTTACCTTGTGGTCATGAATTTGACGATGAGTATCTCCTCACGTGGTTTAAGACCAATCACACTTGTCCACTGTGTCGTTTCAAGTTGCCGTGTGAAGATCAATAATGAACTAATTTGGCAACAAAATTAGTTCGAGACTGTGGATTGGATTTAGGGTTATTTCTTATTGTAATGCAGCTTTTTTTTTTCTACAGTACAGATAAATTCCCTTTTTCATAACTTAGAACTTAATTTGGAGTTTGTTTATGTATGCTGTCATGATAAGAGTGATATGTACCAAGAGAGTCTTGAAAAGCTACACTTGGCCAACATCTATAGAAAACAATATATCGATGATTATGGCTACATGTGACATAATTGTTAATGCTACTACTACTTGATAAATTAGATAAATATTTCTATTGCTCTCTGTGTTTTTTGTTTCTTATCTTCTATTGTGTTCAACGACTTTTAAGAAGAGTAAAAAAAAAAGGATAAACACCACAAATTTAAGCTCATTAAATCACTTGTTCTTTCGCTTGTAGCACCAAAAAACAAACACATTAAGAGAATCAAAGAGATTTTTTTCTTATTCATTTTCTTCTCTTTTCTAGTTTCTTAGACCTGAAGGTTTAAAGGTTTTGGAGATACCAAGCTCCATTGATTTGTTCTTGGGAGCATCAAGTAGCTTAGCCTTCTTCCTTGCTATAGGGAACTCCATGGAATGTGATTTAGGACCATTGTCCCCAAAATCTTGTTTGAACATTTTGATGCTAAGGGCATTCAACAACGCCCTCGAGTACTGCCTCGACGCCATCTTCCAGTCCGTCCCTGATTTCATCATCGCCTTAAACTCATCAAAGCTTATCCGTCCATCCTTGTTGAGGTCGACGTCAAAGAAGATATCTTTGATCCACTGGTCGCTACTGTTGCCTAGCTTATCATCATAAAGAGTTTCCTTGAGCTCATCTAGCTCGATAGATCCGTTGTTGTTCTTGTCAAAATACTTGAATGCTTGCTGCAAATGCTCATCACATCCCATTCTCTTCAAATGTATTGACAGTGTCACAAACTCCTCACAGCTCAGCATCCCATTTCCATCTGTGTCCGCTGCATCCATTAGCATCTTCACATCTCCATCGGGAACAACTTGTCCAATCTTCTTCAGCCCATCTTTTAGCTCCTCAAAAGTCAAGTGACCATTCTTATCAGTGTCCATTGCTTGAAACATTTGTACTATCGCAGCTATCTCCTCGTTTGGTAGATTGTCCGCTACAATCTGAAATATATTTTTTACAACTTACGTATCAGTAACAAGTCTTATATATAGATGGGAAAGTAAACTCATAAAATTTTGGGAAATATCAAGAAACTTATATATACCCTGAGGACTTTCTTCTTGAACCTATTCATCAACAAGAACTGTTGAATCTTGGTCCTGACGTTATCTCCAAGACTCACATTTGGTGCTCTCTCTGCGTTCCGGATCCATGGATGTTCTGTAAAACAAATATTTCTAGGTTAATTGATGTCGTTTAATTGTTTTTCAGATAATGAAACGTTTGTTATTAAGTTACCAAGCACTTCTTGAACTGTGAGTCGGCTGTAAGGATTAGCATCAAGCATGTTCTTAACGAGTTCCTTGGCCTCATGTGAGACTTTTGGCCAGGGGTCTCTCTCGAAATCGATGTTCCCTCTCACAATAGCATGCGCGATACCTTCCTCGGTTTCTGCCCAAAAGGGAGGAACACCACAAAGCAAGATATAGAGTATAACACCGGCACTCCAAACATCGACCTCAGGACCGTAGTTTCGTCTCAAAACCTCAGGAGCCATGTAGTAAGGACTTCCCACAATCTCATTGAACCGCTGGGCTGCAGTATCCACTTGAGTTAAACCAAAGTTTTCAAGAAAATGACAATACAAGATTCAAGCTATTATAGGGATGTGATTAGTACCAGGCTTGAAGAAAATGGAGAGACCAAAATCAATTGCTTTAAGTTGTGCAGACTCGGTTCCATTAGAAAAGAGGAAGTTCTCGGGTTTAAGATCTCGATGAATCACTCCATGTTCATGACACACCTTCACAAACAACAAACATTATAAGGACCAAACAAGAAGACTAAAAACCAAAAATAAAATAAAAAAGAGATTTCAGTTTTTGTTTATTCACCTTGACAACTTCAAGAATGGTTTTAGCAACATTTGCAGCGGCACGTTCGGTGTAATGCCCTCTAGAGACAATGCGGTCAAAAAGTTCTCCTCCTTCACAAATCTCCATGACAAGGTAAACGGCGTCTTTGTCCTCAAAAGCTTCCTTAAAGCTAACAATATTAGGATGTTTAGGTAAACAGCTCATGATCTCAACCTCTCTCCTCACATCCTCCACATCTATCTCCGTTCTTAGCTTCTCCTTCGATATCCTCTTACACGCAAACCTGCATCCCAAGTTACACAAATTATCAAACCCTAGAAGAAAAGGCAAAAAAGAATCAATTTTCAAGATAATCAAGAAAAAAGAGAAATAATGTAATGACCTTTCTCCGGTAGTGATCTCGATACATTCATGAGTGACGCCAAATTCACCACGGCCAAGTTCTTTACCCAATTCATACTTGAGGTGGATTCCATCTCCAATAGGATCGGGAAGAACGCGGCTTGGTGGCTGGAAAATCAATCTCCGGGAAAGATTAGTTGAGCAATCGAAATGAGGAACAGAGGATGATGATGTTCTGCTATTACTACTTTGTCGCCTTCTTACCGGTCTCTTTCCAAAAGGAGAGCCTTTCAATGGCGACGAAACACAGCTTCCCATGGGATTTTTTAAAAATCTGTTTGGGTTATATTTTGGAATAATATCCTAACAGGTTTCGATCTCGATCGATTGATTTTATACNCGGCACTCCAAACATCGACCTCAGGACCGTAGTTTCGTCTCAAAACCTCAGGAGCCATGTAGTAAGGACTTCCCACAATCTCATTGAACCGCTGGGCTGCAGTATCCACTTGAGTTAAACCAAAGTTTTCAAGAAAATGACAATACAAGATTCAAGCTATTATAGGGATGTGATTAGTACCAGGCTTGAAGAAAATGGAGAGACCAAAATCAATTGCTTTAAGTTGTGCAGACTCGGTTCCATTAGAAAAGAGGAAGTTCTCGGGTTTAAGATCTCGATGAATCACTCCATGTTCATGACACACCTTCACAAACAACAAACATTATAAGGACCAAACAAGAAGACTAAAAACCAAAAATAAAATAAAAAAGAGATTTCAGTTTTTGTTTATTCACCTTGACAACTTCAAGAATGGTTTTAGCAACATTTGCAGCGGCACGTTCGGTGTAATGCCCTCTAGAGACAATGCGGTCAAAAAGTTCTCCTCCTTCACAAATCTCCATGACAAGGTAAACGGCGTCTTTGTCCTCAAAAGCTTCCTTAAAGCTAACAATATTAGGATGTTTAGGTAAACAGCTCATGATCTCAACCTCTCTCCTCACATCCTCCACATCTATCTCCGTTCTTAGCTTCTCCTTCGATATCCTCTTACACGCAAACCTGCATCCCAAGTTACACAAATTATCAAACCCTAGAAGAAAAGGCAAAAAAGAATCAATTTTCAAGATAATCAAGAAAAAAGAGAAATAATGTAATGACCTTTCTCCGGTAGTGATCTCGATACATTCATGAGTGACGCCAAATTCACCACGGCCAAGTTCTTTACCCAATTCATACTTGAGGTGGATTCCATCTCCAATAGGATCGGGAAGAACGCGGCTTGGTGGCTGGAAAATCAATCTCCGGGAAAGATTAGTTGAGCAATCGAAATGAGGAACAGAGGATGATGATGTTCTGCTATTACTACTTTGTCGCCTTCTTACCGGTCTCTTTCCAAAAGGAGAGCCTTTCAATGGCGACGAAACACAGCTTCCCATGGGATTTTTTAAAAATCTGTTTGGGTTATATTTTGGAATAATATCCTAACAGGTTTCGATCTCGATCGATTGATTTTATACAATCAATCAAGCGATTTCAAGGAGGAAGTTTATTCAAATGCACCCCATGGGAAGGAAGAGAGAAGCTCTTTTGTGCTCGACTTCTTCTTTCTCTTGTTGTTCTTTTTTTTTTGTTTTTTTGGGTTTTTTTTGGGGGAGGGAGGGGCTTCTCTCTTCTTCTAATCTCTTTGTATTTCGTTTTCTATATTTGTTTATTTGTTGCGTAAGTTTGAAGAAAGAGGGAAAGGAAAGTCCTAAAAGAAAGGAGAGGAGATTGAGAGGTATGAACAAAAGAAAAATATTGGATGGATTGGAGAAATCTTTCTATTTTTGGTTATTAAGACAGTCTGTTCTGTTTTTGTTCTGTTTTGTTCTTTTAATAATCCGTTAACTTTGTTGCCCTTCTTTCTGTTTCCTCCTCCCGCCTTTTTTTTTATCTCTTATGTTTGAATGAGTTTGTATACTTGAACTGGTGAATCCCATATTGACCAAGCCGGGACTCACTCCAAGTAAACAAGGATGTAGCTCACTACGAGTTGAGTTCGCAGGGGGGAGTCTGCTCGTAGTGAGCGGCTTTTTTTTTACGGAGAGCAGAAGGCCGAAGACATGGGATGATAAGGTCTGTGAAATTTTTCAATCATTCATGTCGCATGGTAGGGAGGGACACATCTTTTGGGCTACGACATCTCAACTTGTGGAGCAAGACGACTATTATTACACTACGGATTATATATATTTTCAGACACTTGTTTGGATCTGTCACCAATATTGACTACTTAAGTGATAAGACATTGTTTCACTGTGAGGGAGTACTTTTTCTTTTAAGTTCTACGAGCAATGAGACTTTACTTCTTCCAACTCATATCCAAGTTCAAAGCTTTAGCTTTCAGAATAACCACTTATTTTGTTTCGGACCTCACATTTTCAATTGTTTTGGTACTACGGCTGCTTCATTATATTTTGTGCCTCCAAGGTGTTCTTCACTTACAAATGTTATAATCCTGCACATGCTAAATCAACACACAATGTAGTATGTCAAACTCAAGGGAAAACTCGAGTTTTATTATTTGCAAACAAGTGTAGTCATTACAACAAACTTTTCCAAAAAAGATATTATATCCTTGAGATGTTGATTAAAATGTAAATCAAAAGCGGAGCACCCTCGGCTTGGAATTTCGCATTGCTGAGACTTATTGCAGAGAGTCTTCTTGCAAACAACCTCAGAGGAACTTTCTGTGGGGTCTGCCTGCATCCTCATCTTGCATATGCTGTCAAATATCGAGTTTCGAGTACGTTAGCTTGACCTTAGTGTTGTGACAAGAACAGTATAGATCACTCAAGTGTGTGGGAAGTAATATAATGAAATTCAATTCCATCTTCATCGTACAAAATTTCTACTAACAAGGAAAGCCAAAGAGCATCAATCACATAAACATGGCCCTTGCAAGAATCTATACAAAAGGACTCAGAGTTCAAAAGCCAATCTAAAAGAAGAATCCTCAAGGATTGTAGCAACAAGTTCGAAAACGCTCCACCATATACAAGTTCTCATAACCAAATCAGCTAAGACTCAAACTCAGAATAACAGAAAACCATTATTTACAGCCAAAGAACCCATTTTTACTAGCTAAAACACATCAAGACTTGAGGATAATCATTTGAACACATATCTTCATAGCAGTTAAACCAAATTTATCCCTAAACTACCTTGGCACCAGTAAACTAAACAGAAGAAGACCCAAGTGAAGAAACTAATACGCTTAATAAGAAGTAACACCAAGGATGAAACACAAATAAAAACTCAAAACTTTTTCAGTCCTAACTCCAAATCAGAGGCTTTCCTCAGTGCAAACACTATTCAGTTAGAAGATCTAAAGATACTAGTATGGAGGCAAAATGCATTTTCCGAACTGATCTAATCCAAATGTATCTACAACGAATTCAACACCTAAATTAAACGGGAAAAGAACCCAATTCAAATGTGTATTCATACGACCCAAAATCCATACGATACATGAAATAAATTAGGGCACAAAACAGAAATCTAACTACGGGAGGAATCAAATCGAAATGCAAATCGAATCTGAGAATTAGATAGGGAGAGATTTGAACTCACGAAATCTTTGACGATCCCCTTGTAAACAATGATAGGGAGAGCGATGCCGAAGATTCCGATGAGAGCGAAGTTGCGACGGGTCCAACGGAAATTGTGCTCGAGGTTCTCTCTAGCGGATCCCCAATCCTCGATGAACTTGTTCTTGTTCGTTTCCATACCTCCTCCCATCTTTGCTTTCTCGACGCTTTTGACCTTTCTCTCTTCCCCTGATCGTCTTCTTCTTCTTCTTCTTCTTCTTCTTCAAATGGTGCTTAACTCCGTCGCGACTGTGGTGGTGGTTGTGTGCAGCTTAACCGATTAATTAATTTTATCATTTTTTGTTGCAATAAACCAGATATTTTAAATGGACTTTAAAGCTCAAGGCCTATTAACAAAAAGGCCCAAGATTACTACATATACGAGTGATTTGTTGAAGATTTTAGCTTTAGTAGGGTTTTAACAATTTAGATGAATAAATAAAATTGTTAAAAAATTTGTCTACCACAATTTCTAAAAAATTTCCCAGATTTAAGGTATACCATTCTTAACACTTAATATACAATATTTTTGATTTGTTTTTATTTTAACATCGTCTTGATCTCGATCGGACAAATCGATAATAATATAAATGGTGTTGTACTAGAAGAACATATTGATAGTTTTTGAAATGATGAGTTTTATCATGCAGTCTTTCTTTTTTTTTAACAGCTGCATTTATTGATTAAAGAGAAGTGTGATGGTTCTCATGGAAGATGTTTACAATGAAGTAAAGGATGTAAATTTATGAAACGAAGTTTGTATGATCTGCAAAATAACTTTTTACAGATCATTTTTCTACCATTTGGATAGTTTTTGCATCATTATAGATTTTTTTGCTAGAATTATAGTATTACTATTGCCTTTGTTTGAAGTTTTCAAAAGTATTGTAGGATTCTCACCTAAATGCATTTCTTTTTGTAAATAATTAAGAGCAATAATTAAAGGGGAAAGATGGCCAGATTTCATTTTAAATATCTCATATATATATATATATATATATATATATATATATATATATATATATATTACTATTTAGAATTCTCATATATATATATATATATATTACTATTTAGAATAAAATAAAATAAAACTGCCATGTATGGTTGTTAGTTTTTAAATAGTTTTTGGTTTTTGGATTTCAGATTTTAGTTTTTGGTTTTTAGATTTTATAAGAATAAAGAAATAATAAATAAAAAATTGAGAAAATGTTACTTAAATTTTTTTATATAAGAAAAGTGAAAACTCACCCTAAGATGGGTTTTAGATTATTAATGAAAATTGTTAAAAATCTTAAAATCAGATTTCCTAAATTTTAGGAAAACATATTTACAAAATCTTGAATGGATGTAAAAGGAGATTCTCAAAAGCAAAAACCAAAAACTATTACAAAAACTTTTAGATTTGCGTCTCGTCGATTCAAATCCCAGTTCTTATTACACTCTGTGAAATGGATATCTTTCGCCGTTCAATCTCAAAAGGTTCTTCTAATTTTTTCTTCTTTCGTTGTCATAAATTTTCCACTTGCCATTGTTATTGCATGTCTCGAGAGTTATTCTTGTAAGCTAGTCTTGCTTCTTAACATAAGCAATTTAATTTATAGATTCTTCTAGGACCTCATCGGTATTTCAATTTGAGTTCGAGAAGCTTAATTATTTGTTGACTCTTTCTCTAATGCTCAGAACCATAATTATTTGTTGACTCTTTCTCTTTCTCTAATGTAGTAATGTTAGTGCTTGGTGTGTCAGAATTTTCTTTATTGATTTTTTAATGGATACATACATCATTTGTATTACATGAACAAAACAAAATCAAGAATGTTAAAAGATTTTTTAAATATCATATAATCAGTTATCAAGTCGTTGACATTTTCTAGCTTTCTTATTCAGAGATTGACAAGAATTTGTCCTGTGTGTATTTTACCGTTTCTGGTTTAGTCTCTCTAATCACACACAAAATATTGTTTATCATGTTGTGTGAATTGTTCTGCTTTTAAAGCAAAAACAAAACTTTTGTATTTTTTTTGGTTTTCTGAAGATTGAAGGAGCAAAAAAACTAAAACTGCAATACATATATATGGCTTCTACTTCTACAGGTGGTGGGAAAGATGGATCTAAAGGTTTTGTGAAGAGGGTTACATCAACATTCTCCATTAGGAAAAAGAAGAACACAACGAATGATCCGAAACAACTTCTTCCTCGATCGAAATCAACTGGAGGTAACTACGAACACATGAGGCTGCCTCAGGGGAAAAAGGCTCTTCCAGATGTTACAAAAACGAAAGACACAAAGAGGACCAAATCTGCAGGTGTTTCCCCTCAACGAAGGCGTGAAAAGATCGATGAATCTGGTAAACAGTTTATGAAGATGAGATGTTTTGATGACAGTGACTCCATTTGGCTGTCTTCAGATTGTGCGTCTCCTACTTCTCTTTTAGAGGAACGTAGATTGTCTGTCTCGTTTCATTTCTCGGTAGATGAAAAGATCGTCTCGTGGTTGTCTAGTGTGGCTAACTCTTCTCTGTCTTTGAATAAAGAATCCAGTACCAGCTCCTCAACTAAAGAGAATCATCATCCTCGTCATCAGACAAGTTCAAAGAACGCGAAATGTTTTTTAGAAAATACTCGGAGAGATGGAAAAGTTTGTAACTCATCAGCTGGTAAATCTCGTGGAAATGGTTCTGCAAAGCCGTCTTCGCGTTTACAAGAAAGCAACAACAAGACTTGTCCTAGGAAGCCACCTGAAGAGTCATCTAGTTCCAATAGATTAGTGAGTTCACAGAGTCCTGAAGAAAAGAAAGTTAGCTTCTCTGTAGAAACAGAGAAGACTCCTTCACCGGTGCCATCTGGTATTACTAATACCACCGGGACAACATCTTTAAAGAAGAGCGCAGAGACTGGGGACTCAAAGAGAAAGATTGTTGTGGAGCCACTTTTCTGGCCATTTGAGCAGAAGTTTGATTGGACACCAGAGGATATCTTAAAGCATTTCTCAATGTCACCACGGAGGAAGAAGTCGATAGGATCCAAGAGTGCAGGTACATCTCCAAGATCAATGAGGGCACAACTCCAAACAAGAAAGCTAGATCTCAAAGAAGGGTGTAAGAGGAAGCTCATGTTCAACGGTCCAGGATCAAATTCAAAACCAACAAGGATTCCAGAACTGAAACGAACAATCAGCAACAACAGTAGCACCAACAAAACCGAGATGATCAGCAAGAACCAACCACCTATAATAAGGAACAGTGTGAAGAAGAACAAAAATTTTGCCGTCGAGGTTGAGGAAATCGAGTAAAATATCTTCAAAGGTGGTACCTATTGAAGCTACAGAAGAGACTGGAGAGATACTTAAAGAGCAAAAAACACCTAAGAAGCTCATCATGACACGCAAGTCCAGGACATTCTTGGAAGATGACTTTGCTTTAATGAATGATTTCTCTATAGAAAAGGCGGTGGGGCTTTGCGAGTTCAAGGGAAGAGAAGGGATAGATTCAGACTTCAACACTGATGGTTTCTTGTTCGACGATTCTCTATGAAAAAGAAAAGTTTGATAACCTGAGGATCATATAGCATCATACGGCTTAAATAGTGTATACTTGCCAAACTAACATATGTATTGGCCACAATTTTGTTTCTGGATTTGTATATCTGTTTGGATAGTATAAGGAAGCATTTATATGCATATACATGTACATGTGTTGGATCAATCAAAGAGCTGAAATATATGGTCTCATTGAGTTCAAATAAGATTCAAAGATCCTAATATATGACACTAGCAAATGTTACAAAATCTCAACTTATGAAGTATCAGAACGTTTCATAAGGTTCACGTCCTCTACATGGTCTAGAAAGATGCGAACGCGACGAAAACGGTCGGATGTCAACTCCTTAAACGATCCTTCAATTTCAACTCTTCTGATAGTTTTTGTCTCAAAGTTGTAGTAGAAAACATAGAAAGGGTGAGATGCATAGCACGGCGACAACACAAGTTCGTTTGTACCAGCCACTCCAACAAATGTGTGCTTTTCAAGTACATTCTTCCACAGAGGGGGTAATTCATAAATATGCTTGGACCATTCATGTTTTCCGGCATCTTCTAGAACCCACATCTCAAGACTTGTACTTGTTCCAGTAATATAATTATCAAACCTACGACCTCTTCCACTATTATAAATACACCCCTCCGACATAAGTGAAGCCAGTTTACCGTTGTAGTTAATCATAACTGTTCTAGAAGACCTATCGAAAGATGTTTTAATAAAGCTGAACTTCTCTGACCTAACATCAAAGCAAACTATCATGTGGTCGGAATCTAGAAAATACATAAGACCATTGATGCATATAACATCATCAAAGCTAGAAAGCCTATGGGTAATGCCACAGTCAATCATTCTCCATGTCGGGTTCTCAGTTCCTAATGTCAGAACTTGATGCTCCTTATAGCTCCCATCACCTGACCGGGTCATCGACAATACCTTGAATTGTTTCTCGATTGGATCATACCCAAAATAGCTTCTTATCGAAATCTTCTTCCTTGTCTGAGGTTTTGGTAAGGTTAAGGATTCCCCGGTGCTAGGGTTACATATCACCGACACTAACTTGGAAATTTTCCTTCCTTTTAAGATCTGTCGTCCGCTGGTGAAAACAAGGCCATTGATAGGACTAATAATACCATAGCAGCTATACAAAGGAAACTTCATATGATGATAACTTGGGGCAACTGAAGAAGACGAGCTCTCACAAAGATTTTGAGTCTGAGGTGTTGAGAAGGATAACAGCTCATTGTATATTTCGCAGACGAACAAGAGCCTCGGGTGAGCAGAAGATCTTGTCAAGTACAACTCCGTGAAATAGGGAAGACGAAGTGATTTCTCCCAGAGCTTTGATACGCAACGACACCTAGCTATAGACTTCACCGGCAACCTCAAGAATATGTCGATAATGAGATCAATTGGGATTGATTCAGA
>NC_025689.1:10710294-10738896 GCF_000633955.1 Camelina sativa
GCTATACAAGGGAAACTTCATATGATGATAACTTGGGGCAACTGAAGAAGACGAGCTCTCACAAAGATTTTGAGTCTGAGGTGTCGAGAAGAAAACCAGCTCATTGTATATTTCGCAGGCGAACAAGAGCCTCGGGTGAGCAGAAGATCTTGTCAAGTACAACTCCGTGAAATAGGGAAGACGAAGTGATTTCTCCCAGAGCTTTGATACGCAACGACACCTAGCTATAGACTTCACCGGCAACCTCAAGAATATGTCGATAATGAGATCAATTGGGATTGATTCAGATTTTTCGTTAGCATTCGTTGCGTGGTATCCAAGGATGGTTTGACGAAACTCCGACACGTTCTGCCGCTTTGATTTCATGGCTGCGTTAAAACCCTAGCTAGTCTCCGCTAAGTTGGAATCGTTGGAATACCGTATAAAGTTTATCTCCAACCCTAAAAAAAGGACAACCAAAATTGCAAAAACAAGAAAGATAAATCTTGAAATGTAATTAGCAAATAACCCAATATTATATAACGTTAATTAATCTTCAAAAGTATAACTATAGCACTGTGTATTATAGACCAGTTCGAGAGAAATTGGTACCAGAATTACTGAAAAAGAAGATGTTATAAAATATTTGATCATCAAGCAAATTCTTAAGTGCATGTTACATAAAGAGGATCTCCAATGGTAAATATGTTAGCAAATTTCTAAGCAATATTTTAACTATAAAAAGTACAAATTCATCAGCTAAAACCTTTTGTAAGATTATAGGTTTTCTGTTTTATTTTTATTTAGCTGTTAGCATTATCTCGTTTTAGTTGATTTTCATTAATATTTTAAAATGTCTTTAAAATCAATGTGGGAGATATTTATTGGTTAGGTGACTTGTGAATTATAGAATAAAGTATATCTTCCCATGTTTATTTTGGAAAAAAATAATTTATTTACCGACTTTTTTTTTATTTTTGAACTCTTTGCTTCTTTCTCGGCTAAAATAATATATACTCTTAGTAAATTATACTTTATCGACGAAAAAAAAAAAAAAGTAAATTATACTTTATTTTATCATTTTCTTAAAATTATTAATTTGTTTTTAAAAAAAACTGTAATTGTTTATTTTTACTAATTAACCTTTACATTTACAGAGCCGCTTATTCAACCCTTCTCACGAGGCCGCCTGGTTTTATCGAATTTGAATCATGAATCGCCAAATTCAAGGAACTGTATCTTCCTCTAAACCCATCTCCTTGAATCCTCTCTCGGATTCCAACTCAGGTTCTTTTCTCTATCACTCTTCCTGTTCAAATTCCATGGGAATTTTTGTGTTGTTGTTGCTGTTATTATCTTGACTAGTATGTTGCACTAGAACCAGCCAATGGAGCTTCTGGGTCGGAGATTCGAGTGTATACCCGGAAGAGAAAGCTAAAGCAGGAACCTTTGGAGATAACTCCCGGCAAAGGAATCAATGCCCACAAAGTAAGTTTCCTCCTTTGAGGAGGTTTTGGAGATTAATATGACCCAACCCACCCTATGGGGTTGTTTTGTGATCCTAGTGTGTTTTTTATTTTGTTGCCCTGTGATTATGCTTTAGCAAATGAGAGAGAACCTTGTTTAATTAGTGTTTCCATTTGTATCCATGACCTTGTGTTAGTAATACTAGTTTTTACAGTGATGTTTGTTGATCAATGTAGCGTCTTTGGTCTTTTCGTATTTAATGATGCAGCAGCTATGCGGATTACCCTATGATATACAAGATTTTGCTTACAAAAAGAACAATGGATCTCCTTCATCCAGTAAGTCTCTGTCTTTTCACATTCCAAACCATTCATTAAACTTAATATCAATCACTAGGTAGTAAGATATAGCCATAGAACCTGACTACTTTCTAAACTGGTTGCATGGTTTGTACTTGTCATTGACTGTCTTTACAGTTATAATCTGATTATGTCTCAGTTTTCCAAATGTTCTGTGTTTGAAGTTAACCTGGACCAATCCTATGGGGTAATTAGTGATCAGAGTGTTTGTGATTACGTTGCCTTGGCTTCAGCAAATTAGAAAAACCTTTATTAGTGTTTCAGCTGTTCCATGAAAAGATGAAATGAAAATCAAAGAAAGCTGTTAGAATATTTTCGTGGATTGCAAGAAACACCTCAAACCTCTTTGTATGTTAAGTTTTATTCTAGTCATTATGAATCCTGCGACGTTTCTTATTGCAAACTATATCATGTGTGCCGTGTCTAAACCAAAAAGGAATTTGATTACTGCAGACATGAATTCACGGTGGCAGACTGTGTCGGAGGCTCGACAAGCCACTCTTCAACGCCACTCAACAAATGCTGACGAGAACTCTGAACCGATCCCAAATGATCTCTATATTGAGATATTCTTGAGGTTGCCGGTGAAGTCTATAGCGACATGTCGTTGTGTATCAAAGCTCTGGGCCTCCTTACTTGGCCTTCCCTACTTCACGGAGTTGTACTTTACCAGATCTTCAGCTCGCCCAAGGATCTTGTTCGCCTGCCGAAAAGACAGTGAGTTGTGCTTCTTCTCGACACCTCAGCTTCTAAATCCTGATCAGAGATCGTCTCTTATAGCTGCCTCTTATCATATGAAAATTCCCTTCGATTGTCGCTATAATATTGTCAGTCCTATCGGTGGCCTTGTCTTTATCAGATATGGACATATTTTTGAGGGAAGGAAAACTCCAGAATTGTTGTCGGTGATATGGAACCCTAGCACCAGACAATCCTTAACCTTACCGAGACCTAATACAAGAAAGAGGCTTTGTCTTCAAAGCTATTTTGGGTATGATCCCACTGAGAAGCAATACAAGGTATTGTCAATGAGTGTGGAAGGGGATATCTATAAGGAGCATCAGGTTCTGACATTAGGAACTGAGAAACTGTCTTGGAGAATGATCGAATGTTGCATACCCCATAGTCATGGTTCTAAGGGAATATGCATCAATGGTGTATTGTATTATCCAGCCAGGGCTGACATCTATTCAGGGATAGGTATGATAGTTTGCTTTCATGTTAGGTCTGAGAAGTTCAGCTTTATTAAAATCTTGAAACCTTTCATTAGGATATTGCGTCCTACAACTACTCTGATTAACTACAACGGTAAATTGGGCTCACTTGTGTGGGAAGGGTCTAATTATCATAAAAGAAAAGGTTTTGAGATATGGGTTCTAGGAGACCCCGGAAAAAATGAATGGTCGAAGCATTTTTACGGATTGCCACTTCTGTGGCAGAATATACTTGCTAAGGACATGTTAATGTTTGCTGGAGTGACTGGTACAAATGAAGTTGTGTTATCGTCACGCTATCCGTCAGACTCTCCATCTCAGCCTTTCTATGTTTTCTACTGCAATTTGAAGTGTAAAACTATCAGAAGAGTTGAAATCCAAGGAATGAAACCGATTATTGGTTATCACAATTACATATTTCTAGACTATGTAGAGGATGTGAAGCTTATACAAGCATTCTAAGACTTTATAAGTTGACATCTTGTAACATAGCTCGTTTGGCTCGTACGATGTTGGGATTCTTATGAGTTGCTATTAGTTTTGTGATCTTTATAAGTTGATGATGGTTTAATCTATTTAAATTAATTCTCTCTGGTCCTTTTGTCTTATTTCACTTCCGACTACAGTCACTTCTTGTTTATACAAAACTACAAGTACTGAAAAAGCCAGGTACATGGTTTATATAGAAATTGGCAGGAGGCCTATATATATCAAATGTTGGTAAGACAACAAAATTCATAATATCAAAAGGAAATGAACTAAATATGACAATATCTCCAAACACTTCCTTCGGTAAACATATACTTCCTCATCAGTCATCGCACCTTCTCCCAACTAGTTCATGAGCCCTTGAGATACATATTCATGATATATTAGGGTGCACCAAAATCCAATGCCATTCCCCATCTATATCGAATTAAAAATAGGTTTTGGAAGACCATTAATTAAAAAAAATTTAAAATTTGTGTACTGACTGGCCGTTGCTAATGCTTCAACATTAGGGCACAACTCCAAACAAGAAAGCTAGATCTCAAAGAAGGGTGTAAGAGGAAGCTCATGTTCAACGGTCCAGGATCAAATTCAAAACCAACAAGGATTCCAGAACTGAAACGAACAATCAGCAACAACAGTAGCACCAACAAAACCGAGATGATCAGCAAGAACCAACCACCTATAATAAGGAACAGTGTGAAGAAGAACAAAAATTTTGCCGTCGAGGTTGAGGAAATCGAGTAAAATATCTTCAAAGGTGGTACCTATTGAAGCTACAGAAGAGACTGGAGAGATACTTAAAGAGCAAAAAACACCTAAGAAGCTCATCATGACACGCAAGTCCAGGACATTCTTGGAAGATGACTTTGCTTTAATGAATGATTTCTCTATAGAAAAGGCGGTGGGGCTTTGCGAGTTCAAGGGAAGAGAAGGGATAGATTCAGACTTCAACACTGATGGTTTCTTGTTCGACGATTCTCTATGAAAAAGAAAAGTTTGATAACCTGAGGATCATATAGCATCATACGGCTTAAATAGTGTATACTTGCCAAACTAACATATGTATTGGCCACAATTTTGTTTCTGGATTTGTATATCTGTTTGGATAGTATAAGGAAGCATTTATATGCATATACATGTACATGTGTTGGATCAATCAAAGAGCTGAAATATATGGTCTCATTGAGTTCAAATAAGATTCAAAGATCCTAATATATGACACTAGCAAATGTTACAAAATCTCAACTTATGAAGTATCAGAACGTTTCATAAGGTTCACGTCCTCTACATGGTCTAGAAAGATGCGAACGTGACAAAAACGGTCGGATGTCAATCATCACGAATGGACCCGTCCTCATTGCAACCAAAATCCTCCGTTTCCCCCGGAAGATATCCTTGAGTGTCGTTTGGATCAAAGGGAATGTGATTGAACTCTTGAGTCTCATTGAACCAGTCAGCAGACTTTGTTTCGCCAGGAAGAGCAGACTCTTTTTCCGCAGGAAGAGCAGACTCTTTTTCGCCAGGAAGAGCAGACTCTGTTTCGGCAGGAAGAGCAGACTCTTTTTCGCCAGGAAGAGCAGACTCTGTTTCGGCAGGAAGAGCAGACTCTTTTTCGCCAGGAAGATCGTCGTTACCAGAATCTTTGACAGGAACAATAGCAAAACAAAGACTAGTTTGCTCCAAATCACAAAGATCGTCTCTTTCACAATCACGAACAACTTGTACCACTCCTGTCGTTCGAAAACCCCATAACGAGAAAGAATCACCCACGTCGAGCGTCTTAACGTTGTCGTCAATCAGCTTTTTCCAGCCTTTAACAAAGGAGTAACTTTTCTCGCGCTTGTGTAACTCTATCACTCGAATTTTAGTTGGAGGATTTACAGCTACAAGAACAGCAACTCTCAAACCAACGGAACGCTTCGCGGACAACGTCTTTTGCTCTTCTTGACTCAAGAAACCATTCATTAGCTTCACATTGAAGTTTAGCCGTGACTGTTTAGTAGCAAAATCACTAGCAAACAACGTTTTCTTTGGAATGACAAGTTTTGCGTCATAACCATTCAACGTCTTCATTGCCTCCGAGACTAAATCCGGCACCGGCGTCGTGTCCATACTGTTTCTTGGACGAATTGCTGGGAAGCGTGATACAGAAGAAACTGAAAGAGAAGAGAGAGAGAAGAGAGAGCGAGCTAGAGAGAGAAGAGAGATAGAACCACTTTGTTGTGTTACTGTTATATATAGTCGTTGGGTGATACAAAAGAAATTGAAAGAGAGATACAACGAGTTCTTGATACTGATATACATAATTTGGTAAATAAGAGTTTTTCATTTTCTTGTTCTTGTGTGTGTCTCGTAAATTTTGGTCAGTCTAACTGAAAAAACGATTTTATATATTTGCGCTTCTTATCCTTAAATTAATAATTCTTCTAAGTAATAATAAATAAAAGAGTAACAAGAATATAACAAAGTTGCAATTTTTTACTTTAGGATTCTTCCAAGTTCTATGAGTCTCGTTGTTAACGGAGGAGCCGTTTCTTCAACCCTTGTTCACAACGCCGCTTGGTTTTATCGATTTCGAACCATGAATCGCCAAATTCACGGAGCTGTATCTTCTTCTAAGTCCTTATCCTTGAAAACCCAACAACATCATCCTCTCTCTGATTCCAAATCAGGTTCATTTTCTCTATCGCTCTATCTCTTCAAATTCCATGGAAAATTTGTGGTGTTGTTGTTGTGCCTAAACTAGTATGTTGCAACAGAACCAGCCAATGTAGTTTCTGGGTCTGAGACTCGAGTGTATACCCGGAAGAAAAGGCTAAAGCAGGAACCTTTGGAGCCTCTGCCCAGAAAAGGAGTCAATACCCACAAAGTAAGTTTCCTCCTTTTTGCTCTATTTTGAAATTGGAATTGAGGGTTTACAATTTTGTAGGATTGGGCTCTGGAGATTACACCTCCTTGATCTCAAGTTTAGTTTGATACTTTCTTGGGAATGAGTTTTACTTGGTTCTGATTTTGTCCCTATCATCCAAATGTCTTTATTTTTAAGAGTTAATCTGACCCAACCCTATGAGGTTGGTAGTGATCGTAGTGTTTTAGAATTTTGTTGTCCTGGCTATGCTATGATCATGATTCAGCAAATGAGAGGAAACCTTGTTTATTGTTTCCATTTTGTTCCATGACCATATATGAGTAACCTGTGTTATTATTTACTATTTTAGAGTCTATATGCGTTGCTTAATGCAATGTCTTCGTATTTAATGATGCAGCAACTACGTGGTTTACCCGATATAGAAGATTTCGCTTACAAAAAGAATGTTGCATCTCCTTCATCTAGTAAGTCTCATGATTGTATACACTCGGAACTTCACATTCCCAATCATTCTTTAATCTTAATATCAATCACCAGGTAGAATGAAACAGCCAAAGAACCTGACTACTTTTTAAACTAGTTGCATGATATGTATTTGTCATTGAATGTCTTTACAGATTTAATCTGAATAGAACTTGGTAGGAGATATTCTATCATCAAGAAGATTCTTTAAACGGTTAAGAGGAATTCATTATCTAGTTTTTGCAGGGAGGTCACCAGAAACTAGCATCACTGCTGTGACTTCAGTCAAAACCGTAGGTATGTTATCATGCAGCGAGTGCCTTAATGATAGGGTTGGTGTGGTTTTTACTTTACAGATTTCTTAGTAACGGGTTAGTTATATAATACAGGAAATTCGCCTGATAACTGGGTAGAAGTGCTTGAGGGTATTCGTCAAATGAGATCTTATGAAGACGCACCAGTTGATTCTATGGGATGTGATAAGGCCGGAAGCTTTCTGCCTCCTACGGTATAACTATCTTCCTCAATTTAGTTTTTGTGCGGAAGTATGCTATAGACACTGAGTTTCTAGCTCTTTGGGCTTGAGGTTTTTTTGTTTTACCGTATAAAGCACATTTGTCCTCAAGTCTTTTATAAACGTTGATGCACTTGTCCGTATTGAGTAGCTTAGGAAAGGATTCTTATTGTTTGCTCAAGAAAGTATCTTTCATTCCCTTTGTTGTTTTCATATTTCACGAGATCAAGCTATGCTTGAAAGCAGTGGGATGGATTGTTCGTGTTTTAATATTGATCAGTCTTTTGCTGTACCTAGGAAAGAAGATTTGCTGTCTTGCTAGGAGCACTTCTTTCAAGTCAGACAAAAGATCAAGTTAATAATGGTGAGGTTTGTGCTGTTTAATAAACAGTTATTTCACTTTTCTAATCATCGACATTTACAAGTTTCATTGATTATACATGCATACTTACTATTCAGACACTTCCAAACATGCAGCGGCAATACATCGTCTTCATCAAAATGGCCTTCTTACTCCCGAAGCCGTTGATAAAGCTGATGAATCAACCATAAGAGAATTGATCTATCCGGTATGTTATCCAAGTCTCGTCTTACTTCTTCACATCCACTGCAACTGGCATGAGCCTCTTGGTGTGCTAATTTCTTTACCAATTTCTCAAAAAAAGTGGGAAATAAGGAAAGGAATGAGAGTCTATATAAAGGGCCTTATTCTTAGTAAAATCTTGGTTACGTAATTAACAGCTTGCCTTTACTATCAGGTTGGATTCTATACAAGGAAGGCTACATATATGAAGAAAATAGCTAGAATTTGTCTAGTGAAATATAACGGAGACATTCCAAACTCTTTGGACGACCTACTGTCTCTTCCAGGGATTGGTCCCAAGATGGCCCATCTG
Source organism: Camelina sativa (assembly GCF_000633955.1). Taxonomy (NCBI): domain Eukaryota; kingdom Viridiplantae; phylum Streptophyta; class Magnoliopsida; order Brassicales; family Brassicaceae; genus Camelina; species Camelina sativa. The sequence continues at coordinate 10,718,547 of NC_025689.1, forward strand.
GTAAAAGTCGACCAAATTATTTACTTCTATCTTGTGAGTTAGATGAAATGGTATCAAAAAGCTTCTTAAAGTTTTCTTCTATTATCACATGTCAGATTCTGCATATAGCATGGAATGATGTACAAGGTATATGTGTGGATACACATGTGCATCGCATTTGCAATCGACTTGGTTGGGTGTCTCGACCAGGAACCAAACAGGTACTTCGCAATTGGCTTAAATCAGAACTTGAATTGTGAGAAAACAGAGCAGATCGTCTTCTGTTTGCCTGTTCTTTCTAACACATACGTAATCTGTGATTTGCTAGAAAACTACATCTCCGGAGGAAACAAGAGTAGCTTTGCAACAATGGCTTCCAAAAGAAGAATGGGTCGCCATTAACCCCCTCTTGGTACGTCATCCCTCACCATTTCTTCTAACCATAAATATACACTTGAGACTATACAAATCAAATGAAAACATTGAATCATAACTTAACCAGCCTCCTCATTTGGACTCTTGTCTTGTTTAAAATTTGTAATAGGTTGGTTTTGGACAAATGATTTGCACACCGCTAAGACCTCGTTGCGAAGCCTGCACTATCACTAAGCTTTGTCCTGCTGCATTCAAAGAGACATCAAGTCCTTCATCCAAGTTGAAGAAATCTAACGGAAGAAGCAAAGAGCTATGATCCAAACTCCAAGATTAGTATTTTGATAACCCCCATTTTTGTGATCTGTTCCTCAGATTGCATTCTAGAAAACTGTAAGAGCGGGGATTGCTACAAAACCCACACAAGCCTCTTTGTTTGTACTTGTAAGGATGTTGTGGATGACCTTTGTAACATGTAAATAGAGGATTATAACAAGTTGGTAAACTCAAATTAGTAAGATTGCAGAGTATGGATTTCTCATAAGCCCAAGTAATTAAGTAAATAATCTTCTGGTGTTAAAATTTTATTCTATAGTTGAATTTTTTGAATAGCCACATAAAGATCTGATTTTTTTTGTTTCTTCCACAACCACAAACTGACAAAAGAAAGCATTTTTTTTATCAATTGATTGAGTTCACGCGAGGTCTTCGTTTGGAGTAGAGTTGAGCGACTAGTAGCGACGAAATCGCCGGAGCGGGCATGACGGTCGCGGCGGGGATCGGATACGCGCTGGTGGCTCTGGGACCTTCTCTATCACTCTTCGTCTCCGTCATCTCCAGAAAGCCCTTTCTCATCCTCACTGTTCTCTCCAGGTTCTTTCTTTCTTTTGGGTCTCTCTGCTTTTTTTCTCTAATGATTCGATTCGAATTGTATGTTGGGTCTATCGTTTGAGCGTTTCGCGAAGACTTTCCTGGGAAAAAGTTAGGGTTTTGGAATCAAAAAACTTGAATATATGCTCTGATTTGATTTGATTTGGTAAATGATAAATGCAGTACGTTGCTGTGGCTTGTGAGTCTGATCATCTTGTCAGGATTATGGAGACCATTTCTTCCTCTCAAAGCCAATGTGTGGTGGCCTTATGCTTTACTTGTTGTCACCTCTGTTTGTTTCCAGGAAGGTCTTCGTTTTCTTTTCTGGAAGGTTTACAAGTAAGTTTCTTCTTCTTCTTCTTCTTCTTACTACTGTTGTTCATGCTACATCATAACTAGAATCCTATCTCAGCTTGTTATTGTGTTGTTGTACTGAAGGAGGCTTGAGGATGTTTTGGATTCCTTTGCGGATCGGATCTCAAGGCCCCGTCTGTTTCTCACTGATAAGCTGCAGATTGCTCTTGGTACGTACGCACTCCGGTTTAATTTCTGAATATCTTTAAGTTTATTTCATAGATTGTAGTCGGCTTTTGTGTTAGTCTATATTATCAGGTAGGCAAACTCTTGCTCTCTGATTAAGAAATATGAAGTAAAACAGGTTGCAAGTATCTTGATCTTGAATAGGATTTGGATATTTCTGTCTTGGTCTTAAAGCTTGTGAGAAGCTCGAGCGAACCTTATTTTGGCATTCGTTTCTGGTTGTGCATCCAGAAGGAGAATGCTGTAGAATAGGTTAGGTAACGATATAGCTGAAACTAACATGGAAGTATGGAACCCATCCAGCACCTGTTATGCATCCCATTTCTTACTCTTTTGACATGATCTAAGACTATTCCAGTCAATTGCATGCAGCTGGTGGCTTAGGTCATGGTGTGGCACATGCTGTCTTCTTTTGTTTGAGCCTCTTAACTCCAGCGTTTGGTCCAGCCACATTCTATGTCGAAAGATGTTCCAAGGTGCCATTTTTTCTCATCTCTGGTGAGTCAACTGAACCCCAAGTTTTGTTCTTACAACAGAGATATTATTAAGCTTTGCAACTTCTTCATTGAGTCGCTAGTGGTTTGATTTTTTTTTTTTTTGGTCTAGTGCACTAGTACTCATGTTGTAATATTTACAACCATGTCTTTACAGCAATCATTGCTCTTGCATTTGTTACGATCCACACATTCTCGATGGTCATTGCTTTCGAAGGGTATGCAAAAGGGAACAGAGTAGATCAAGTAATAGTTCCAGTCATACACCTTGCTGCTGGAATGTTGGTAATAAGATCTCAGATTTTCAAATCTCACCTGTATTCGCTATATATCCTTTGCTGATCACCATTTCATAATATTCTTTTAAACGTGATCTTTTGTTATTTTTTTGTTTTTCTTGGCTCCTCTTACCAGACATTGGTGAATTTTGCATCGGAAGGTTGTGTGATCGGTGTTCCTCTTCTTTACCTTGTGGCATCCTTGACTCTTGTGCATTGTGGAAAAATGGTTTGGCAAAGGTTGTTAGAAACCCGGAACCAAAGCAGCGCCTCACGGTAATCTGGCCTCAGTCTCATGTCTCATCTAAAAATAACAGTAGAACGTTCGTTAGCATCATTGTATCTCTTGCAAACCTCATTCGTCTTTATCCCCTAATTGCTTTGAAACTTGAACGTTATGTTTTTTCACGCACTTATGATCCTAAACTATATTTTAAGAAAGCCGAGAAAGTTTTATATCGATAAAATCGTAGTTCTGCGTGACAAACTCTGTTGATCATAAAGAGGTTCGTTGCGTTGGTCATTGTCATTTTTGGTAATTGGTATTAGGTCTCAGTCATATATAAACCACAATTTTTTCAGTAATCTTCTCTATCCTTTCCACTACTACATTAGATGTCCTTTTTAACTTTTTAAGTAAATGGTGATTGTACAAGAAAGAGTTTCCTTCCTTAGCCTTCCGAGTTTGTTGAGAGAGACGAAGAAGAAGAAGAAAAATTATGTTAACATTCACTTTTTTAAGTGTGAAGCTAACCCGGTTTAACTCCGGTTTACAATACCAAATCACAATTACAGACTCAATTAGGTGAGGAGGCTACGATTGTCCCACTAGTCTATTATTATTCCCCAAAATTTATTACACGGTGGTCATGCAATATCAAAATTACGGTACAAGTTTAAGGTTATTTAAGCTTTTGGAAAATAAGAAAAACGATTCCAGATAGCTTGGAAACATTTGTGTTATAGAAAGTGAGAGGAGACTTTTGTATCGGACCACCCCTTCTCCATCCGTTTTCGCAGTCGACCACAGCGTTGGTGCCAATTTTTGCCTGTTTCTCCATTTCCCAATACGATTTTTTAAGTGCAAGTTCCCAAGCAGTCTGAAACTTAGCCGAAGCGATTCCGTAATTCCTCCTGCAAACTCCGATCCGTCTCTTTCCATTCGGACCACTGTACTTTCCACTGACTGTGCCAATGTGGGTGGTTGCGTCGTCCACTTGAATTTTTGACAGCGTTATCTGATAAAATGTTTCCAGTCTCCCATTCGAATATGCGACTTTTTTTTTTTTAATGGATTTACTGCATATATGTGTTTTATTGATAGGTTTGGTATTCAATATATGTTTTGGTCCATATGTTTTATTTAGATTGAAATGTAAATCAAATATTCAACGTATAACAACATTACCGCAATTAAAAGCACGTCGTGGAGGTCACGTGCGGCTGCTATTCGCGGATCCGACTCGAGGGATGTGAGGCAGAAGGAGAAGTCAGTAGTCTCTCTGCATAGGTTCTCGACGTCTCTTTTTGGAATGGCGTTTGCTGTTGGAAAAGCAAACAATAACAACGACGTAATAAGAATGCAGATATGGTTTGTAAGCATTGTGGCCATTTCGAGAAACGAAAGTTGTTATTTATTCTCTGTGCGTTTCAATATCTTTTTGAACTTTTATCTTTTTTTTCTTTCTGAAAGCTAAAAACAGTAATGAGAGATTCCTTACTAAATTAGAAAACTCTGTATCTGCATCACCTGAAAGACAGGATTATTATATAGAGTATAGTTTTTGCTTTTCAGTTTCTGCTAATTTAGGAAAACCGATATTTCTTGAATGCGGTTTTATTAAAATTGTAACATGCATCTTTAAATGTTTGGTCAAATATTACAGGAAAAGAAAATTAAATATCTATACTAGTATTTTTGCAGTTTTTGCTCAAAAATACTTTGTGGAAAGTTTTTACATTTAATGCATTGACTGTAACTAATATTAAAGTTTGAAGAAATTACCTATAATATTAGGTAAGTCAAAAATACATTTACCTATAATTAATTTTAAATATTTACCTATAATATTAAAGTCAAAAATACATTTACCTATAACTAATATTAAAATCATATATTTATGTTTGAATGAGGTAGAAAGATTTCCTTAATTAATTCAAATCTTTCTACCTCATTCAAACATTTATATATGATTCCCTTTTTATTTGAATTTATATTTAAATTATCTTTTATTCTTCTATAATATATTTAGTTAACAAAAATTGTGATTTTTCTGCATTTGATGTTTACAAATTTTTAAAAACAGACATATATTACTCAATAGATGAATAAATAAATATGGGTACAATATCCCACATCGCTTAAAAAAATTAGGCAATGGTTCAGAGTCATACTATAAAAGATACCAAAATGATTCATAATACAAATGAGTAGAAAACTTGATCACGCAATCAAACTTAAAAAACTTATATTTGGTTTATTCCGGTTCTTTTTTTTAAAGATTTTTAAAAAGTTAAATATTATGAATATTTATATTTTTTTTAGAAAGTTAAACTTTATAAAATGTTAAAAATATTAATAATATTTAAACGTTTATGAAGTTTGAAATATTATAAATATATAAACTATATAAGAAGTTCAAATATTATAAATATTTAAACTTTTTAAAAAGTTAGAAGACCTTTAAAAGATTAATAATATATTTAAACTTTTACGAAACTTCAAATATGAGAAATACTCAACCGTTTTAAGAATTCTAAGTATTATAAATATTAAAACTTTATAAGAATCGCCAATCTTATAAAATGTAAATGGTTACAATCTTAATAAATAACATATCAACTCAATCTAATATTTATAATATAAAACAATAAATATTAAAAATTAAGATGATATAGTGCAAGTTAAAATATCTCGGGACGGGTTTTGTCGATATTTATATAAATTTAAAATATCATTAATTCGGTGTTACACGGATAAAACATCATTTCATTATTTTGTTAGCACTATCGGTATCAGAAAATAGACATATCTAAATCAATTGATTAAATAAATATTATGTAAAAAATAAATTATATTGCAGTATTATATTGTTTAAACCATAAAATTAACAATTATTATATAATTATAACATATTTAACCAACAAATACGATTTATAATTTAAATGTTTTAGTTATAAATAATTTGCTCTGCGGTGTACTGCGGGTCTTAATCTAGTTATAACTAGAAGCTGGGTGGATATCTCAAAATATTTTATTTTATTTTTTTTAATATAAAATTACTATTTATTTAAAGAATATATCAGCAAAATAAAATCTGACATTTTAAATATATCATGTGTCCATAACAGTTTTTCAAGGTTTCTCAACTGAGAAACGTTTCTTACTTTTTTGTTATTTTTTATTTTTTAAATTAGTGAGAAGTCAATTAAGAAACCTCCAATGCAAATGAATGCCAAATGGAATAAGCTAATATCTCAATTCTCAAGTAATTTTGTAAATTTGAAAAAAATACCCTATTTTTGTTTACACTTTTGAGAAAATACCCTCTTTGATTTTCCTTTTTTTTTTTTTTCAAATATGTATCATTACTAAAATAGGCTAACATAAACTTAATAATAATAAACCACAAACATTTTATACTTTAAATTTGAAATCACCTTTTTAGTACTAATTATATATTTAGTTTTGACAAAGTTTTAAAATAACTAACAATTCCAAAGATTTATTATCCTATTTTTTTTTAAAAAAAAAACTAATAATAATGAATAACAATGTTCTAACTATGTTAAGTCATGATTTTGTTAAATCATGTGTTATTGTCATAGTGCATATTTTGATGATTCATTATTATTTAACACATACAAAATAATGTACCATGCAAACCAAATCAAAGAGAATCGTTGAATTTAAACAAACTTAGATGGTATGTTGAGTTGAAAGATGGGTTTGGAACGTCGGAGATTTGTTCTTATATAACATAACAAATATTAAGCTGTAGACTTTGTAATATTTAGATATTATCTTGTTAATTTTTCAATAAAATCAATAAACACTTTCGGTTAGAAATATATATAACGATAATTGATATTATTTCGAATTTAGTTTAGTGTATCTCTAAATTTCGAATTTAGTTTGATATATTAAAAATATATCTTAAATTTAAATCAGGACAAAATTATCATTTTATATATTAAATATTTAGTTTTTTATTAAAAATAGAAATGGGGTATTTTTCAAAGTATAACTCAACAGCCAATTTTGTAAATCATATAATTATATTAACAATATCCCAAATTACATTTTAAATATTTGCTGCTAGAAAAACAAACCATATTAATTTGTACAAATCTGATATACGAATTTCATTATTGATGTTTCATACTAAATATACTTTCTGCTTGTATTGTCAGTTTTAGTACCTAATTCTCAGGTAATTAAACTCCGATATTGTAAGTCTTGCCGATAATAACATGAGTGATTTGGCACAATTTGATAACGTTAAGGTAATAGAAAAGAAGAGGAGACTCTTTCTTTGGACCATGCTTTGACCATTCGCCTTCGCACTCGCTCACGGCCTCATAACCAGCTTTCATGCGGTTAGACAATTCCACACGGTCCGCTAATGCCTTGGACTTTTTTTGTCCAACTTCCCAAGCCTTGTGAAAACTATCGGCTGCAATCTCATATTTTTTTTCGCATACTGCGATCCGCTCCTTTCCAAGAGGATCAACATAAGTTCGTCGGACATTGTTGATATGCGTGATCGCATTGTTCACTTGAATTTGGAGTTCAGTTGCCTGATAAGATCTCAAATCATATATATTATATATATTGTAGAATATTAATAAATCACATTTTTCCTATAATATTCTCTATTACTACTTTGAGTATTCTCCATTTATGAGTTAATAATACAAGAAATGTAGGTTACAAATTTCTACTACTCCATTATAACCCCTAAATTTTATTTACATTGAACAAACTTTTAAAGTCTATATATTTGACTACATGATCTGACTTACCAATATTCTTAAAGAAGGTGTTATAATGATTAAATTAAAATCAAACTAAACTTAGTGTCAAATTCTACTCAGTATATTTTTTTCTTGATTTATAATATTTTAATAGTCGTATAACTAATTAATAAAAAAAAATTTCTAAATATTTATATATATATATATAATTAATTGTATCAATTTTCTATATAATTTATATGTTAGATATGCTTGGATCGAAGCAGAGTAAATATTTACGTTTCAAATTTAATATGCTTTGTTCCGTTTTTAAAAATAATTAATTACTTTGGTTCGTCGTTACAATTATTCAGTTCTCTTATATTAAATCGAATTAGAACATCGATATTACGAAATCTTTTTTTTTTCTACCACGTGAATTTCTTCATAATTAACACAAAATAAGTAAAATTGTCAGATGAGTTATTACCGCAATCAAAAACACGTCACTGAAGTCGCGGGCGGCTACTATACGTTGTTGGTCCGACCCAATGTGTTTCAGGCAGAGATCTTCTTCGAATGTCTCCTTGCAAAAACTGTGTACGTCTTTGATTGGCATTGCATTTGATTTCGAGAATGCAAAGAGCACTAATACTAACAACAATGAACGAAAATTATTGAATTGTTTTAACATCGTGGCTACCTTATTGAGAAACAAAGGTGTATCTTTTTGTTTTGTTTTATATATTTTGTTTGTGTGTATGTGTTTTATTTATAGTTGGAATGAAAGCTAAAAAGGGCCGGTAATAATAATTTATGGATGAAGATTCCTCAAAATTTTGGGAAAATCTACGACTCTGAATGGTAGCACCTTAAAATAGTAACAAAAAAAAAAAATGGTAGTTTAATGTTTGGATTTACAATGTCATAACTCCTACCGAAATCAACCATCCTAATTAACGTCAAACTCACAATCTGATCAGGTTTTGAACAAGTGTTGGTTTATGGTTGGTTTGCGTTGCGCCATGATTTGACATATTTATATATGTACATATTTATATATGTACATATTTATAGTGGATCCTAATTAACGTCAAACACTCTTCAAGTAAACGCTGCAAACGTCTCATCCATGACTTGTGCAACAGTTTCCTTCCAAAATCTTCATGAAGGGCAAGTGTTCTCCAAGATGCCTCAAGCCGCTATTACGTACTAGTTATAGAAACTAAAGGTTTCTTGAACAGCTAGCTCGGCTTCGTCTTTGTCCATGACACAATCGTCGTGTTGTATATATCATATATATATCATATATATATAAATACTATCTTACCTTCCCTGTAACCATCCTCTCGATGTTATTGAACGTTAGATCGTACAAGAGAGACTCGAGCATTAACTCATTTATTGATGAAGGTACGTGAGATCTAGAGTCTCGTGAGCATACTGTCGATTTCTTCTTTGCCGATGTGTAAGGAAACGTGTCAGACGTTTTGAGGAGACGATTGAGAGAGAAAACACGTAAACATTACACCGGGAGTGGCAGTAACGTCTGGCTGTTATGGTCGAGTAGTTGCAAAACGATGTATTTGGAGGGCTAGGAAATAAGGGCGGTTTGTGGATGTCGTTTTGACCTGAGAATCATTCTATTGCCAGTGAGTAGTAATGTAATTTTCAAACGATATAAAGTGATGGAAACAAAAAAAAAACACTCATCTATATATACATTTTTAGAGACATTTATGAAATAAATCTTGGAGTTGACACTTATTTACAATCATGCCATTAACATTAATTTTACAATTATTTTTTATTTTAAATAATATCAAATTTAGAATCTAACTTAAGAAGATTTTCTCTAATTCAAATTTCTAAAAATATCATACCAACACCCATTAGCATTAAATATTTTATATTTAACTAATCCATTCTCTAAAAAACTTTTGATAATAACTTATTTTCATGTGTTTGAAAGTCAAGTGATTAAACTGTTGATAATAACTTTAATTTTTTTAAAAATTTGGGGCCCGAACTGACAAAAATTGTTAAAGAAAATTACTTCTTCACTGAAATGTTTTCCAGTAGCTAATATATTAATATATAGATTTTTTATCCATACTAATAAGAAACAATTGATATAAATCAATCTTTACAAAAAAAAACACTCCACCATTTTAATAGACTTGCACAATTATAAATACAAAAATGTTAAATGATATAGAGATGAAACAACCAAAATTACAAAGTCAAATTATAGTATACTCATATAATTATGAAAATAGAATATATTATGTAATACTATAATTTTTTAAAAAATTTGGGGCCCGAACTGACAAAAATTGTTAAAAAAAAAATTACTTCTTCACCGAAATGTTTTTTAGTAGCTAATATATTAATATATATATTTTTGATCCATACTAATAAGAAACAACTGATATAAATCAATCTTTACAAAAAAAAAAAAAAAACACTCCACCATTTTAATAGACTTGCACAACTATAAATACAAAAATGTTAAATGATATAGAGATAAAACAACCAAAATTACAAAGTCAAATTATAGTATACACATATAATTATGAAAATAGAATATATTATGTAATACTATTAGCTCTACATTGTAAATGAAAAAGAAAAATCACAAAAAATATATTTGTTGACTAAATTGAATTTAATGAACCACTACATGTAGACAATGGAAATTGTACACTACATAATGTATTGATGTAAAACTATAGTAGATTAAAAATACAAAATATATTATATACATCTATAGTTAATATAATAAAGAAATTTTATTTTGTATTTCTAAACAAAATATATAGTCCCGCGGTGTACCGCGGGTGAATATCTAGTCTTATTATATAAAATTGGGTTTTGAAAGTTAATCATTAACAAGATTTTGACATGTATCAAGTTATCAATCTTAGCTTTCGACATGTGTAAAAGTTAATGTTTAACGGGAGAAATTTGATTACAACAAATATAAATATTTTATTTTAAAAAATATTAATAATGTAAAAGGATAATTATCAAAAATTACAGAATTTATAAAAAAATAAAGTTTTTTAAATAATTATAATAATATTATATATATATATATATATATATTTTTCATAAAATTTGAAATTATAGTATTATTTACTTATTTTAAATTTAATTTATTAAATCTACCAAAAAAATAGAAAAAGAGATTAAGGAAAATATACAGTTAATTATTAATTCTAAATTTTTTTAAATACTCACTTCTATATATATTGTCTTATATTTAAATAATTTATTCAAAAACACTGTTTTCAACTTTGTTTAATTGGGAAATGTTTTTTAATGGGAAGGTAAATTTTTTTATTTTTTTTAAACCAAAATTTTCTCCTACTTTCAGTTGGGAATATGTAAGATTAATATTTTGACCCAAAAAAAGAATAATATATGTGTTTCTTTTCCTAATACTGAATTTTATAATTTATTGTAGTATTTTTTTTATTGTTTTGTTTTATTTATATCTTCATCTTTGAATTATTTGAGATTCATATAGTAACGTGCTTATAATTTTCAATTGTTTCTTTAATTGTGTCAAATTAATTTTCTTCTAATTTCTCAACCTTCATTGGTTTGTCATAACCCTTTTTTTTTTTTGCAAACATAATTGTTACCATTATTCATTCAATCGCAAAGGGAGATCCATAGGAGCTCAAAGACTGTGACACCCTGGTTTGCGGAAAGGTTTAAAAGAATTGATTTGGCCACATATGTCACCAAAATGCACTTATTTTTCCGGTCAAAGGTTCTGAGAGAACTTCATGATGGGTGACCTCCTAGAAGTGATTGTCGAAACTGTGTGAGTGAGGACAAGACACAGGAAAATATCTTGTTGATTTGTAGGATCTGTAAACAAGTTTTTAAAGCCTCCCAGACGTAGCAAACCGGCCATCGAATATGGGTGAGTCCACGGGTCGGGAATAGATGTAGGGCCCATTTAGAAAGGTGGGCCCATGGACTGAGAGTGGACATGGGCTCACTAAGCAAGGTGGCGGTTGAGGCGTTACAGAGACAGATGCTACATCATGGTGTGTCAAAGATACTTCTACGAATACATTGGGAAATTTAACATTAGTTACTATCAAAAGATTTTGTGACGTTAGAAAAAGTTTTTTACTTTAATTGGTTGTCGGAGAAAGCCATTTTGAGATAGCAAAAGACGTGAACATGTTCTCTCCACACAGGAAGAAGACAGAGCTGAGGTTCTCTCTATAGTGGAGAAGGTTGGACGCAAGGTTATTTTCCCAAGGGAGGAAGGTGGAGGAGGTTGGACGCAATGTTATCTCCCCAAGGGAGGAAGGCGGAGCCAAGGTTCTCTCCACGGTAGAGGAGGTTGGACGCAAGGTTCTCTCCATAAGATATGAGGGCGGAGCCGAAGTTTTCTCCATGGTGGTCATACATTATTGTGATGATACATCATCGATTAATATACTATGTAATATATTTTTTATTTAAAATATTTTTTGAGCTGGCAATTTTAGTAATTAAAAAACTATGCAGAAGTGAAAGTAAAATAGTTGGCTTAATGTTTTCATATAGACATTTTCTAGGTGGTGATAAAAATATATTTGTAACATAAAGTATATTTAGGCGTAAAAAATATAATTTTAATAGTAACACACATCAAAAATTTGTAAGTTGATATAAATCAGTGTATTATAACAAAAATACAATTTATAAATAATGTACAACAATTTTTAATATACTTTTATTAAATATAATTTAATTTATAAAACTTTAAACCCTCACCTAGTGTTAAATAAATGTTAAAAAATATATGACATTGTTAATTTCTACTTTGGCTGACCGTATTAATTTTAATATAATTTTTGTTCGTCATTAACCTCAAAGAAAAAGAACATTAACAAAAGAGAAAATAAAGTGAGTACTAAAATAAAAATTATCATTAGAAGATTTTATTTATAGTCTTCCTAGGGTTTAACTAGTTCAAGTTAGATTGGGAAAATAAAAAAAAAACAAAACCGAATCCTAATAAGAACCTGAGTAAGATTACGTTATTTAAGGTGATCATTACAATACTCTCTCTCCCTCTCTCTCTTTAGCTCGCTTCCTTGCTTGCAAAGAAACATCTTTCTCTTTTGTAGTTTGTTTTCGTTCTATATCTGGGAGAGAATCAAAACACAATGGTGGAATCTGATGAAGAAGATTGTAAGTTCTGGAAGCTGGATATGTTGGAAGAATCAGCTAAAACAGTTCTCGAAAAACAAAAGAGAACCATTGTTGATGATTTTCCAATACCCAAAAACATCAATGATTCTTCGACACCAGAGTGGCTTGTGAAAGTGATGGAAGAATGGGAAGGATACGATCCAAAGCTGATCATAAAGAGGAAGGTGCAAAAGACAGACCTCGACAAAAGCCAGTCGTGTCTCTCAATGCATGCTACCCAACTAGAGACTTTAGATTTTTTGACAGAGGAGGAGACCGACACCCTTGAAAAGCATTGGAATTTGACCCAAAAAAGGAAAGGAAAACATTGGAAGAAGTTGAAGACTGATGATGATCAAGAGGAAGGTTTGAAAGTGGATTTGGTGGATCATGAGTTGAATAACTATAAGGTTGATTTAAGGAAGTGGAGTGGTAACAATGGCAAGTGGAAATATGTATTAACCAATGGTTGGAACAATGTGATTGACTCCGAGATGTTTGAAGCCAATGACGACATTCAAGTCTGGTCCTTCCGTTATGAACAAGGAAAACTCTGTTTGGCTCTCTCTCCTCCGACCCGCTCCGCTCAGAACAGCTCCTCTAGTACTCCTTCCTCAAGTTGTCAAACTATTGCTTAAACCACAAGGAACAAGTGGTTTAGGTTTCACACAATTTTTTTTCCCCCTTTTTCTGGTGTTCAGTTAAAAATTGGATGTTTATCCAGGAACTTTTTTTTTTTTTTTTCTGAATTATTTTGATTGGTTTTTTTGGTTCAACAATTTGATTGGTTATAAATAAAAAATTAACTACCAATTTTGATTAGATTTTTCTTAGCTGCTGGTATTAACTAAACCAGAGTAATTGAAATCATACCAAATCCGGTTCGGTTCAGTTATTAGATTTGAGTTCGGTTCGGCTATAAACCGGAATTGTAACCTTGTCGTCTCCATCGACTGACTCATATAAAAGCTCTCAAAACCCTAAATTTGTTCAAAACCTCTCACAGCCACCAGACTCAAAAGAAGAAGAAGAAGATGGCTTGCACCGTAGATTTCCGGTGCCTAGACGAAGGATTCGGCGGCAAGACCTACAAACGTAAGAGAGAATCTCAAGAACAAGCTACCGCCGCCGAATTAATCGGCGATGAAGCGTCGATGGACATCGATCTGAACGGTCCTCCATCAGCGAAACGAAGCGCCGTCGCATCTTCAGAAGATCCAAACAAACCAATGGCTGTGGCGGTTGAGAGACCGAAGTACGACGGTGTAATCGCCGGGAAAGTCTCGGGAAGGAACTGGAAACAGCCGCGAACTCATAGATCTTCGGGGAGGTTTGTGAGGAACAAGGGACCGGATCTGGAAGAGATGAAGAGGCAGAAGGAGATTAAGAGAGCGTATAGGGAGAGGATGAACGAGCTTAAGGAGGAGATAAGGAGTAACAAGGTGGAGAAGAGGAAGAAGAGGGAAGAGAGGGAGAAGAGGAAGAAGGAGAATGTAATGAGAACTGGTACTAAGCTTCAGATTATTTCAAACCCTAAGACTTTGAAGAAGATTGCTAAGTCTAAGAAGAGGAAGCAGCTTAAGAATATTCCTGAGGAGATGTTGAGTCTTGGTGGTAACAAGAAGAAGAGTATCAAAGCTTAGTTTTATTTTGATAAGGCAAGTTTCAAGTTTTGTTTTGTATTTTTCAATGTTGATGATGATGGTTAACAATGATCTGCAGCTAAGAACTAAATGTTGTAGAAGAAGTTTTAATAGTGAGAAACAGTGTTTTTTGCTTTGCTTCAACAGTTTGAAAACCCATCCTTTTGTTTTGCAGTTATGTATCACTCTTTTGAGAAACCAAAAAAGTAAACTTTGAGATGATTTTTGTGAATCTGACAGGATTATAGCTTAAGTATAATCTAGTTAATCAGATTTTTGATTATGATTGTTTGTTTGACTCCAAGTTATTGCATCTTGGTTATGTGGTTGTTCATTTGCTATTCTTGGCTCTGTTTCTTGATGAGGATATTGGTGTTTATGATGCTACCTTTTGCCATTATTAGTGCGATATAGATAGGCATTGAGGATTGAAACTGAGCTATAAGACCAAGGTTAAGTCTTGATATGGATGGTTATATACGAGATCAATTCACTTGTAGTTGAAGGACAGATCAATTCATGAGTTACCAGACATTGTGGTTTCATTTCGATAATGGTTTGATTCAATGAGTTTGTGTGTTCTTTATTCCTCTTGCTTGGTTTGAGCTGATTCTAGTGAATATTTATTTCAATTGTAGTCCTGTCCTGTGTGAAAGAGCTTTATCAAGGGACAGGGGTTCACTAGATGAGAGACGGATTATTTAACATAGAGGGGATAGATACATTATATCAGGATTGTTGCCAGATGAAGTGGTTTTGTAAACAGATAAACCTCGAACTGGTTTCCAAAGCTCCAACAACACGACAAAGGCTTTTAACATGAATCTAATAGTAGCACAGAGAAATCATGAAACAGAAATTCCATTAACAAGCCAATATGCATATCCACACAAAGTTGCCACACGTTCACGTAGAGCAAAACAATCAAAGAGACCAGACCACAAAGTCACATATATCCGTGTCACTTTCTCTGTTTCTCAACAGATATCATAATCTAACAGTCGAGGAAAACTTGCAGACACCTAATCATTTGTCGCAAAACGGTGGAACTTAGATTCATTAAAGAGATCGAAAAGTTGTATAATATATCAGTCTTTAGATTTTGTTACGAAACACAGTACACATTTTTTGCTATATTAGGTGGGACAATGACTCGTGTGCAACAATCTAACTGCTCCGTACTCGTCTATATACGTTAGGTAGGTTAATTGTGTATCATTTGGTGAGAGTTGGTCTTGGTCGCATAAAGTTTTAACCAAAAGAGCAAATCTTTTCTCAGATCTCGTTTCAGAAAATTCGTAAAAAAAATGCATTTTTATAGGAATGTAAATATTTAGAAAAAGGAAAATCTAAACAAACAGATACACAATTGGAAAACAAATAAGTATGAGACAATAATTGTTGGAAATAAAAAACAAATACTAATAAAGAAGAAAGAAAGAAACAAATGAAAGTAAACATGACTTTGGTTGAATTATTCAATTTCCGAAGCAAAAATATTAAATTAAATAAAATTAAAATATCATTTTTGGAAACAGAGAGTCCAATTCTCATCTCTCATCATCTCTCTCTCTCTCTCTCTGTCTGGGCTATTGCATCTCTCAAAGACCTATCCAAAAAAGTTTGAGACTTTACGAATTCCAAAGAAAACATGAAAAACCCTATCCTTATGTAGCTCTTTCAGATTCCGTAATCACCTAAAAACTCTCCCTTTCAATGGCGTCAACGCCGCCACACTGGGTCACCACCACCAACAACCACCGTCCATGGCTTCCTCAGCGTCCTCGTCCCGGTCGCTCCGTTACCTCAGCTCCTTCCTCTTCTTCATCCTCTGTTTCCGCCGTCGCCTCTGTTGCTTCAGCTCATCTTCCACAAACCACTCCAAATTTCTCTCCTTTACAAACCCCCAAATCCGATTTCTCTGGTCGTCAATCAACCAGATTCGTCTCCTCCTCCTCCGCCAATAACCACCGCCAGACCCGGCAGAACCCAAACTACAACCACCGTCCGTTGCTTCCTCATGGTGTCTCCTCGTCTCCTCGTGGCTCAGCTCCTCCGCCTTCCTCTGTAGCCACTGTAGCTCCAGCTCAGCTATCTCAGGCTTCTAACTTCTCCCCTCTCCAAACCCAAAAATCGGATCTTTCGTCTGATTTCTCTGGTCGTCGGTCCACTAGGTTCGTTTCAAAGATGCATTTTGGAAGACCTAAGACTAGTATGGCCACTCGGCACAGCTCTGCTGCGGAAGATGCACTTCAAGACGCTATTGATTTCTCTGGAGACAATGAGATGTTTCATAGTCTAATGTTGAGCTTTGAGTCTAAGCTGTGTGGCTCTGACGACTGTACCTATATAATCCGTGAGTTAGGGAATCGTGGTGAGTGCGATAAAGCTGTTGGCTTTTATGAGTTTGCTGTCAAACGGGAGAGGAGAAAGAACGAGCAAGGTAAATTAGCTAGTGCTATGATTAGTACTCTTGGTAGATACGGCAAAGTAACCATTGCTAAGAGGATTTTCGAAACTGCTTTTGCTGGTGGATATGGAAACACTGTTTACGCCTTCTCGGCGTTGATCAGCGCTTATGGGAGAAGCGGGCTCCATGAGGAAGCCATTAGTGTCTTCAACTCCATGAAAGAGTATGGCTTGAGGCCTAATTTGGTTACTTACAATGCTGTGATTGACGCTTGCGGTAAAGGAGGGATGGAGTTTAAGCAAGTAGCCAAGTTTTTCGATGAGATGCAGAAGAATGGTGTGCAGCCAGATAGAATCACTTTCAACTCTTTGCTTGCTGTTTGTAGTAGAGGAGGGTTGTGGGAAGCAGCAAGGAATCTGTTTGATGAGATGTCTAATAGAAGGATTGAGCAAGATGTCTTTTCTTATAATACGCTTTTGGATGCAATTTGCAAAGGTGGGCAGATGGACCTTGCTTTCGAAATACTTGCTCAGATGCCTGCGAAGAGAATCATGCCTAATGTTGTGAGTTATAGCACTGTTATTGATGGGTTTGCAAAAGCTGGGAGATTTGAGGAAGCTCTTAACTTGTTTGGTGAGATGAGATATCTCGGTATTGCATTGGATAGAGTTTCTTACAATACATTGCTTTCGATATATACTAAAGTTGGTAGATCTGAAGAAGCTTTGGATATTTTGAGAGAAATGGCATCTGTTGGGATTAAGAAGGATGTTGTGACTTATAATGCTCTTCTTGGAGGATATGGGAAACAAGGAAAATATGATGAAGTTAAAAAAGTGTTCACTGAGATGAAGCGAGAGCACGTGTTGCCCAATTTACTGACTTACTCAACGTTGATCGATGGGTACTCGAAAGGGGGTTTGTATAAAGAGGCAATGGAGATATTTAGGGAGTTTAAGAGCGCCGGTTTAAGAGCTGATGTTGTTTTGTACAGTGCGTTGATTGATGCATTGTGCAAGAATGGGTTGGTGGGTTCTGCTGTATCTTTGATCGATGAGATGACAAAGGAAGGAATTAGTCCGAACGTTGTAACTTACAACTCCATAATCGATGCCTTTGGTCGTTCTGCAACTATGGAAAGGTCAGCTGATTATAGCAATGGTGGAGCCAATAACTTAGAAGTTGGAACTTTGGCTTTCTCTTCTTCTGCTCTAAGTGAATTGACTGAAACAGAGGGTAATCGGGTTATACAGTTATTTGGGCAGTTAACAAGTGAGACTAATAACCGAATGACGAAAGATTGTAAGGAGGGTATGCAGGAGCTCTCCTGTATATTGGAAGTTTTCCGCAAAATGCATCAGCTGGAAATTAAACCAAATGTTGTAACCTTTTCAGCGATTCTGAATGCTTGCAGGTTTGTTTCTCTTTTGGATCCTCTTTTTGAAGTTAGCGAGTGAAAGGTTATATAACCCAATTATTAGTGTTATCCTAGATTACCGATGTGTGGTTTTGCTTTTTGGTGACAATTCTTATTTTGTTGACATGTTTGTGTCAATGTAGTCGTTGTAACTCATTTGAAGATGCATCAATGCTGCTAGAGGAGCTCAGGCTGTTTGATAATAAGGTGTATGGTGTTGTTCATGGACTTCTCATGGGTGAGAGAGAGAAGGTATGGCTCCAAGCTCAGAGCTTGTTTGACAGAGTAAATGAGATGGATGGTTCGACTGCTTCTGCCTTCTACAACGCTCTAACGGATATGCTCTGGCACTTCGGTCAGGTAAAATGACACTGATATATTAGAGGCTAAATTATGTAACCGGTTTTTTCTGTGTAACAAAGGCTTATTATTGGGAACCTTTTGCTATAGAAACGTGGTGCAGAACTGGTTGCACTTGAGGGAAGATCTAGGCAAGTGTGGGAGAACGTGTGGTCTGATTCTTGCTTGGACTTACACCTCATGTCTTCTGGAGCTGCACGCGCAATGGTTCATGCGTGGCTACTAAACATACGCTCCATTGTCTATGAAGGTCATGAGTTACCGAAAGTATTGAGGTAAGCTACGAAGAACACTTTGGTTTAAATACCAACTTTAGACTGACCTAATACCCTGCACTATTTGTGTTACGGTTTCTTCCTAAAACTCCATCATAGCCCTAGAATTAGGCCAATCTCCTTCTTTCTAAAATTTGATGTGCATCATTTCCTGGATGCTATTGGTCGTACATCAGGATTACAATTGTCTAGTTGGTGTGGTCTTGTTTCGCATAACTTTCATGATCCTTAAACTCTATCTCTATCTGGGTTTGTCCAAACTTGTGATATATTGTTAACAATCTTATTCCTGTGGCAGTATATTGACTGGCTGGGGGAAACACAGCAAAGTGGTTGGAGACGGAGCACTAAAACGAGCGGTTGAGGTCCTTTTGAGGGGGATGGACGCACCATTCCACCTATCGAAATGCAACATGGGACGGTTCATATCAAGCGGGTCGGTGGTAGCAACATGGCTGCGTGAATCAGCGACACTAAAACTCTTAATCCTCCATGACCACATAACGACCACAACAGCTGCTAGTACAACAATGAAATCAAAAGACCAACAACGTGAACAGACGTCGCTGACTCTGCAGCCTCTTCTCTTGTAGCTTTAGTGTGATGTAATAACAATGTATCATTCAAGTGTATTAGGACCATCGGTCCGGTCCTAACAACAATGTTTGGCTTTTGTGCTAATATTTTTGTAACAAACATGTGAAAATTTGCTTTTCTCTTAACATCTTTATATAACTAAACAAATCATGAATCATTTTTTAATACTAATCTCGATATTTATCTAAGAGTTGTTTGGTTCTTAAGCCACATTTCCTATATACTAGGTGGGAGCCCGCACTACGTGCGGGTTATTGTTTTCGTTTATGTTATTATTTTTTTGGTTTCGTTTTTTGGTATTTTGACATTTGTTTATTGTATGGTTTGTGTTTAATTTTTTATGTTTTTGTGTGTTTAATATCGACGCATCAACTGATATTTCAAACTCAGCAATAGATGCTTGAAGAATAGTAGGATACTAATTCCTTTTTCTCGACAACCGCACAAACAACAATATCAAACACAATCTTTTCAGCCGCAACAGTTTCATCTGCAGCAGTCAGCAACTTGTACATCAGTTATATCTAATTGAAATAAGACATAAGTTATAAAATAGTAATTAGTCAAATCAATTGATTGTATTACTAAGTTGGTTCATAATAATCCGTTAATAACTTTAGAAGAAACTAATAAGACAATTGAAAAAATGTTATTTAAATTTTCTTACATTATTTATTTATTTGTTTTTGCATAAGATTTTTAAATTGGTAAAGTGAGACTGTAATTATAATTACAAAACCTAACCACATTGTCTTTTTACAGAGTTCAATTGTTTGCTAAAAATCCCAAATTATTTTGACAAGTTAAAAAATATTTAAATTGAAGTAAATAAAACACTAAGTTGTAGCAATTTTTTGAATTATCTATATTAAAATTTATTAAGCAAATTTGGTGTTCTAACCTTTGAATTATACTTATTTACAAATTTAATCCCTAAAAAATTGCACAAAAAAA
>NC_025689.1:10739431-10741364 GCF_000633955.1 Camelina sativa
CAACAAACCTGACGAAGGAGATCGAATTGAGACAAAATAACCTCCGCAGCCTCTCTATCGAAAGAGCCGAGGATAGAAACAACGAATAACACCAGACGGAATAGCAATTAACAAAGTCGAGATCTTTATTAACACATTGAACGAATCATCAGCTTCTCTTCTCCTTCTCCGATTCGCGAATACACTTCTCTTCTCCTTCTTGTTCGATCTTCATCTTCATTTAGCAATTGATTAAACGTAGTGTTACAAATCGTTTTTGATTTCTTTTGTCCACATAAGGAAGAGAAAAACTGAGCTGTATTATTTGTTATAATTTGATAGGTTGTTGATTTTTATTGAGGTGTCTGCTTCAATACAGAAACTGAGGTGTCAAGCTCTGGAAAGAAACATTGTGTTTTTATTGTATTGATAATTATTTTTGTTCTCTTTAAAATGTTTTACAAGGAGAATAATGTTTATTTGATATCTTATATATATCTTAAGAATAAAAAATATATAAATATTAAGATGCATTGTATAGATTACTAGGATCTCACCGCGGTACACCGCGGGACTATTTTTGCATCTAATAATATTTTAGTATTTTTATGATATATTATTGAAATTATATAAATTTAATTTATAGTGTTTTTAGAACAAAGTAAGGAGTGAGATGAATATAGAATTGATGGTACATCTAAATAATTTTATTGTGTGAAATTTGATTATTATAATATAGTAGTTGTAATTGTTATGCATTATTTAACATTTATAAATGACTTTTAATCTAAATAAAAAAAGTTTAATATAATCATCAGTTTCGCATATGAATGTGATGTGACATGTTAGAATTGGCATAATACATTTCGTTTAACTCGTTTTATTTAAGACTAAAATATTGTATGTGTGTAGACAATCCGTAAAGTAAAACTATATAATCATATTTTGTAATTTCAAATCCGCTCTATCACTTGACTCGCGAGCATTTAAATTTTATTTAGGAATTATAAAAATATTTTAAATATTTGTTAAACAAAATTTTAATTATGTGATAGTAATTTCTTTTAGATTTATTTTTAGTATATTTTTTTGGAAATTAATTTAAAGTATTATTTAATCTAATTTTGATAGACAATGTAGAGAATGCCAATTTAGGGTTTTCAAGAAGGATATATATATATATATATATATATATATATATATATATATATTTTTAAGTGTTATATTTGTTTATAAGAAAATATTTTAGATTACTTTCAAAATATTTTAAAGAAAAATATTTTGTGTGTTTTTAGTAGACAATCCGTAGTAAACTATAGAATCATATTAATGAAAAATTCTAATCCAAGCTCTATGAACATCGAAAAGCCAATCTCAAAGTTATCGATCTTCAACGTATGGTTTACAATCTAACTGTAAGTTTCATTTTTGTATTATAATAAGGAAAACACTACTTATCTTCACCAATCATCCTTTTCTCTCTTTTTTAATGTCTGGAAATTTGTTTCATATCTTTTAGAAATTCATCAAATTATAATACAATCCTTTCAAGGAGAATATATACTATTCACGGATCAGGTACAAACATCCAGGAATCGGATTACAACTATAGTTTGTCATCATCATGCCTTAGCCTCAACATGTGTGATTTCTAGATTAAATTTCTTGCAATTGAACCGGTGATAGATTCGTAAAAACTTGTTTAGTTGTAGATAGAATAGTTTAGATGCAAATTACGGTAATTGATAAGAGTATATATTTATCTCCAAGCTAATGATGTCTTGTTGCCTCTTGTAGTCTTGTTCCGAAGGTATATATGAATTTTCCATGGCCATCATGCAATTGAGTTTCTAATTCTAGATAATTTTGTCAAAGGATTGGACTAATATGTAAGAGATAAGCGCTTTTAAAATATGTAATCATGTTTCATTCTACATTACAGACAACCTGTTAT
>NC_025689.1:10742206-10746398 GCF_000633955.1 Camelina sativa
TTGTTGCCTCTTGTAGTCTTGTTCCGAAGGTATATATGAATTTTCCATGGCCATCATGCAATTGAGTTTCTAATTCTAGATAATTTTGTCAAAGGATTGGACTAATATGTAAGAGATAAGCGCTTTTAAAATATGTAATCATGTTTCATTCTACATTACAGACAACCTGTTATGAACTGAATTCATAAAATATTAAAATCTATATTTTTTAAAATGAATGAGTAAGCCTACGTAAAATGATATGTGAGTTTTTTGCAGGACCTTCACTTCCCTTGTAGGGTATCATATCTCTGGTGAGCTAAGAAGAAGATGAAAAATGAGGTAACTGCTTGGTGATATGAAGGGATGACTGAAGAGTGAAGAGTGATATTTATAGAGAACTTAGATGTGTAGGTCATATCATTTTGATCAAATTTTTAAAAGCTTGGAGAAGAAGTACAATATCTTAGATACGATAAACAATTAAACAAATAAGGATTCTTCATTAAAATTGACAATGAATGATACCATAGTTTTAGGCAAGATTAGCATTTTAAGAAGTTATGCTATTGTTAGGATTGTTTATGATTGAAGATTTAACGCTATTTTGTTAGGAAATATATGAAAATCGTATATGTAAAGAATATAATCGAATAAAGAAGGAATATGTCTTTTCATAAGATTTGTCTCGATTAGTTTATTTGGTTTATTTTATCAACATTTTTGATATGCTCATGGATTTTAATATGAAGGCCCAACAAACATAAGGCCCAACAAACACACGTCAATCCTATCGTCAACGCCTAACGGCAAGACTCGACATAATATCGCAGATCCAGTCCGTAACGGGTCGGGTAAATGGATAAACACGCGGACCCTCCAGTCAAACGGGTCGGATCATTGATTTTGATTTTTTATTACAGAATTACCCTTTTCAATTTTAAATAAGCTTTTCCTTCTTGTAATATTGGATGGTAATTTTAGTAAATAGAGTAAGGATTTTGGACATTTACACAAACGTACTCCTCTTTTAGTTATAAGAAGATGGTGGACAACAAATAACGTTTGAATTTTGATGATATATAAGTTCAAAACATTTTTGTATAACTAATAAATATAAACAGTATGGCTTGGTGTTTAAGTTTTGTTTATGTAATGTCCACATATGTAATGTAGCTTCGTAACGGCCTAGTCGTGGTTATGGGATTTAATGTGTCTTTTGAGTCGTTACAACCTAATCATGGATATATGTATTTATTTCAATTTATTAGTATTTCACTACCGTATTTGTGTATTAATATTCTCCAAAGTCTGCGCTATTAATAATTTGGATGTTTAGAAAACGAAAAGGTTTAGTAGTTCCAAACTTCGTATTTTAGGTCCTTTATTACTGCCCTTGTAGATAACAGTTTCCAATTTAATAGTTAGTAGGTTGTCTACTCGGTTTAAGTCATTGCTTGTAAATATAAACAGTATGGCTTGGTGTTTAAGTTTTGTTTATGTAATGTCCACATATGTAATGTAGCTTCGTAACGGCCTAATCGTGGTTATGGGATTTAATGTGTCTTTTGAGTCGTTACAACCTAATCATGGATATATGTATTTATTTCAATTTATTAGTATTTCACTACCGTATTTGTGTATTAATATTCTCCAAAGTCTGCGCTATTAATAATTTGGATGTTTAGAAAACGAAAAGGTTTAGTAGTTCCAAACTTCGTATTTTAGGTCCTTTATTACTGCCCTTGTAGATAACAGTTTCCAATTTAATAGTTAGTAGGTTGTCTACTCGGTTTAAGTCTTTGCTTGTAAATATAAACAGTATGGCTTGGTGTTTAAGTTTTGTTTATGTAATGCCCACATATGTAATGTAGCTTTGTAACGGCCTAATCGTGGTTATGGGATTTAATGTGTCTTTTGAGTCGTTACAACCTAATCATGGATATATGTATTTATTTCAATTTATTAGTATTTCACTACCGTATTTGTGTATTAATATTCTCCAAAGTCTGCGCTATTAATAATTTAGATGTTTAGAAAACGAAAAGGTTTAGTAGTTCCAAACTTCGTATTTTAGGTCCTTTATTACTGCCCTTGTAGATAACAATTTCCAATTTAATAGTTAGTAGGTTGTCTACTCGGTTTAAGTCATTGCTTGTAATGTATTTGTTTGTTTTCTAAAAACTGTTTAATTATTTACATGAATACCCGCGCTACGCGCGGTTTAAGTTTTATAAATTTCATACTTTTTACTTTTTGTTAAAAAAACTGTATGCAGATATTTTCTTCTAATCTTTGTTTTCATGCGCTAATGTTGAAAGTTCAAATTTACATAGACATCAGTTTTTGTTTTCATATTGCAATAAACATTGATGTATTCTACATTTCGTGTACCTTTTGTTCGTTTTGCATAGTGATGATCATTTTTCCAACAATTATTATTTTTTAACTCCTTTTATTTTTAGGTTTATTTCTGCTCCTTAAGTTGTATTAGTAATTCAATTAAAATGAGTAAATGACCAACATAGTTTAATCCATCGATCATTACATTGTAAGTGGAGAGTGTATTTTATATATTGTAAGTTTTGGAAATGTCATCAATAGCATGATGGAGCTTAGATAGATCTTATTAGATGTTTAAAGAAACATGTAACGTAGAAGCGAGTGAAATGATTTCAAATTGTGAGTAGTCTCAAACAAATGAATCTCAGCAATCTAATCGAAAGGAGTTTTAAGAAACTACACATCAGAGTCAAAATGAAGATGATTTAAACGAAATAAACTTAAGATCGAACACAAATTTTTAATTGATATTGTAATGTTCGAATGAATATAACAAAATGCATCATAATTTTTGTTTTTATTTTTAATGATATGTTGTTACAAAAATGGAGATAAAGAATAGACCCAACCACCATATTTCAAATGGAGAAGCGCACGTCTTGTCTCATATATGCCTCGACCCACGGGAAGCAGTAGTTGGTCTAGGACGTGGCAGTTCTGAAGCGTTTTCCTCTTCCTTTACCATCACAAACCTGTTCTCCTCTATTAGAGACTACACCAATCAACGTGACAACAATAATAGATAAATAAACAATGGCTTGCATTTAGACCTTTCTTGCTCCATCAAATAACTATCTATCTTGCATACTTAAGACATAAGCACTTTCTAGTGAAACAGGTAAGCAATTCAAACCACAAGCATATAACCAAATGAAAGCCCATATACCATAAAAATAGAATGGCATTATATACAACAAATAAGCTTTAGTAAAAAAGACAATACCAAACTTGCACCCAAACACTCCATCATTTGGTAGTAAGATCTACCATGCAAAGGAGTATGCCCTTTTCCATGATTCGGAGAAATAATATTCGGTCTTGAAAGAATAATCATTAGAAAAATGATGACTTCAAAACTCATGGTTCCTTTATGGACAATAATCTATTAGGCAAAGACTCGTTTTTTTATTTTTGAAACAGCCACACCGCTCTGGTATGACCCTTCTTATTCCACATCACCGCTTGCAAACGTACACTTTGCTATTGGCAATATATATTCCATCGTTGCTTCTGTATCCAGCTGAACACTTGAGAAGAATCACGGTATAAGTTAAGAATGAAGGCAACATGCCTCATAAAAAACCGTTATGGTTCAACAAAATCTATGAACCTACCAGATGAGTCTACTTAGTATCAAAAATACTCAAAGCTTTTTTCTCCCGAAATTCTGAATATGTGCAGACACGACGAGCTTCGAAGTGAGGAAAATATAAACCTGGAGGCATGGTACATGTTTTTCATTGTAAGAATAGTCATCACAAATTCACAATACATGCTTTATCAAAATCCAATCTGTAAACGCCAAATTTGGGATATCCTAATCAAAAGTTAAGAAATAAAAGCAGGGGATAATACTAAAGAGTAGAACTATAGATGCAAAACCTCAAGACATAGCAGGCAATTATAGCAATTCTGTAGCTCCTAAAGAATAGGAAACAATGGTCGAACCTCAAGAATTACACGTACTTGTTAAGCATCTTGACAAGTTATTCTCCATCACTGATCGACGAGATTACTCTGTACCAGCGGGCCGTCTCGGCACTCTCTCAGCAAGTCTTTTATTTTCCGGCATACTTTCTTCTTCGTCTTGGTGAGAAGCAATGCAATTTTTATTGTGAGGATGTTTGGGTTTGCAAAGGGGGGAATGCTA